>NW_021176282.1:0-60333 GCF_002162155.2 Triticum dicoccoides
TGAAGCAATTCACGTTGATAATATGGTGGAACCCAACGCGTACGCATAGCAGTTTTCAAAGCAGCCCAAGTAGTTGGAATAGGATATAATCTACAATGTTCAGACCACCATACACATGCAAAACTAGTGAAAGCACAAACAGCAGCAGCAACTCGTCTCTCCTCAGGATATTGTAAACATGTAAATCGTTGTTCAGTTTCTAACTCCCAAGTAAGATATATATCAGGAACATATCTACCCTCAAATGGTGGAATATTCAATTTCAGTTTAGGAATATGGACATCATCGCGTACCTGAGGTGGTGGTGCAGGCCTACCATGACGAATATATACCTGAGGTCGACCTACTGGTGGTGGTGCTGGTGGCTGCTCGTAGATCTGATTTTGATCAACCTCATCCTCATAATCACCCGCATACTCATCATCCTCCTGGGTACCAGCAGGAGCAGTAGCAGGAGCCAAAGAAGCACCAACAGCAGTAGCAGCGGCACCAGAAGTTTGTCCTATCTCAATAGGAACACGCTGTGCTCGTCCATACTGATTCGGAAGGGGGCGTAGTTGTTGTTGTTGCAGAGGTGCGACAGGTGCAGCCGGTGGTGGAAAACGCGCAAGCAGTTCATTAAATCTGTTATCGAGCTTTGTTTCGAACATCTTCTCAAGGCCAGTGATCTTCTCCATGGCCTCTTCAAAATTGTTCAGCACATCTTGTACCTGTTCAGTCATCATTTGCTGAAACTTATCATGAAGCTCCTTGTTCGATAAGTTCTCCCAGTCAATCTCGTCGGCTTGTGATCCTGGCATGGTTAGCAGCAATAGAAACACACAAGAATATGATCCTACAGACTACTAAGAAGTGGTGGTGGTGTATCACAAATCCGTCAAGCAAATCTCAAATTCTTACCAGTTCTTACCCAGCAGCAGGCGGTGATCGGCAACCGTTGTAGTCAAAAACTCTCAAAGCTTGGATAGAGCGATTACCAGGGAGAGTCGAACACACGACGTAGATGTATGTGGAGCTGGGAAGGCTTATAGTATGGTAGCAAAAAGGGTCAGCAATAATCAATTCAGAGATGCAAAGTTGAATAAACGCTCAACGACGGTACTGTGCTGGTCCTAGGCTAGACTGTGCTAGAGACGCGAGCCTAGAACACCAACAAAATCACGGCGCGACACGTAAACAAGGGAAAAGCACACTCTGAATTTTTTTTTCGCTCTTTTTTTTCCCGAAACCTACTCCGGCAAGGAAACACGAATCGGAAACTAGATGGATCTCGAAAACAAACCTAATAAGCAAGGAAATCGGATTGGTGGTGGATATATGGTGGTGGTATATGGCAGCGGTGGTGGTAGCGGTGGTAGTATATGGATATGGATCGGTGGTGGTATATGGACACGGATTGGTGGTGGTATATGGATACGGATTCGGAGCGGTGGTGGTAGATGGCAGGGGCGATGATGATGGTGCGGCGGCGGCGTGACAACTTATGACCAGAACTCGAAACTCTAAAAGACTAGACTCTAAGACCAGCAACTAGAAACGACGATGCAACCGCAAATTCAACAAAGCAAAACCCTAAAAAGATTATGCAAAGGCTCAGATTGGTTCGGATATGATGAACTAACCCTAATTTTTTTTGTGGCTTTTTCGTGGACTGTAGGTATGAAGAACAGACTCGATCTAAACTACGAAAAACTGTAAAATCTCACCGAGCAACCTGGAAATCTGATACCACTTGATAGAGGCGAGGGTGTCCCGATCTTTCGATGAGATGATAACTATCGATTTGGTGGAGACGACTTTGACGATCCGACTACAAACGTGCACGACGTTGCGCCTTAGCAATCGCTAAACCAACTCCGAGAGGTTATTGACCATGCTGGAGCACGATCAACCTGACCACGAAGGTCTATTCCTGCAAGCAATCGAAGAACGAGCAAGAATATGATAAAGCAATCTGAATATTGCGAATATATATGAAGTATTGATAATGGTGGGGATCCGGAAGCGGTCTTGGTCTGGTCGTTGGACACAAACGAAGTACACGAAGTTGCAATGGCTAACTTTTAACTAAACAAATCCCAACGAAAAGCTACTAGATGGATCTACTTATATAGGAGCAAGGGGTGGCGGCCAAGGAGGTGGGAGGACGTCCCAAGGCAGCCTAAAACTAAATCTAGGTCGTACAAGGCCAATGGGCCCAAGTGGAGGTGATGTAACACCTTTGGACTTGTAGTTTGACTCGGATTCTGCTGCAGCATCAGATTGTTTCGTCCACAACTCAACGCTCCGGACGAATTTGAAGGTGATTCCAATTGGGTTGGAAAGTGCACGAAATCTAGTTTCCAACAAAAAAAGAATCACCCAATTCGGAGTCCGTATGAAAAACTTGTGTGCGTTTTGAGTCAGGTGTGTCTGTGCAGTCCGAATCTGAATCCAGAACGTGAGAGACTTGGACTCTATCTTCTCTTGGGCCAAAAGTGACGTGAGAGAACTTTTGGGATAGCAAATAAACATCTCTTTCTTCCTTATCTTCATATGTGGATTGTACAAATGTCCCATACACCTGCAATTAGACAAAACACAAAAGTGTGTGAAGTATTTTTGTTCTGGATAACATAAATAGATTATTGAATAGTTTGCACTAGAAATCACCTGACAAATATGCATATATGCAATATTTTTGGTCATATCCAAGGTAGTCATGTCCTCATCAAATAGGATGACGATAACGAATAGTAATATTATTAATGCCTCTACAATCAACACACATACGTGATGTACCATCCTTTTTCGGCACTAGAATAATAGGAACAGCACAAGGACTAAGGGATTCACGTATATAACCTTTGTCGAGAAGCTCTTGTACTTGACGCATAATCTCCTTCGTCTCCTCTGGATTGGTACGGTATGGTGCACGGTTTGGCAGTGAAGCACCGGGAATTAAGTCAATCTGATGCTCAATCCCTCGAATAGGCGGTAATCCCGGTGGCACGTCTTGTGGAAAGACGTCAGCGAACTCCTGCAAAATGTTAGTGACAGCAGGAGGCAAAGAGGAAGGCACGTCCTCGAATGAAAATAATGCCTCTTTGCACACAAAAGCATAGCAAACAGATTTGCTGAAATCTAGCTCATCAATATCAAATTTGGTGGCAAATAAACATGCACTTTTCAATTTAATTTCAGAAGCAACACTAGATGGTTTATTATTAGGCTTCATTTGTTGCTCAAATTCTTTTGCCACAATCTGATTTTCACTCTTATTCTTCTCCTGTTGTGCTTTATTAGCTCTATTAATATCATCTTTCAAAATGGAATCAGGAGTCATAGGAAGCAAAGTAATATTTTTATCCTTATGAACAAGAGTATAGTGATTGTTTCTACCATGGTGTACATAATTTTTATCAAATTGCCATGGTCTACCAAGTAATAAGGAACATGCTTGCATAGGTACCACATCACAATCAACATAATCAGCATATGTAGAGATACTAAAATGCACACGAACAGTACGTGTTACCTTAACCTTGCCGCTGTTGTTGAACCATTGGATGTAGTAAGGATGGATGTGGTCTTGTGGTGAGAGAAAGCTTCTCCACCATCTCCATGCTAGCCAAGTTGTTGCAGCTCCCTCCGTCTATTATGACGCGCACAGAACGTTCCTTCACAACTCCCTTGGTATGGAACAAATTGTGCCTCTGATTTTGCTCAGCTTGTGTGACCTGCACACTCAAAACACGTTGAGCAACTAAACATTCATACCTGTCAGCGTCTTCAGGAGCCATGTATTGCGTCTCATGATCAGAATCATCTCCACCATGTTCTTCACGTGTAATAAGAGCCAATGTCTCCTCATCATAGTCACTAGCGGACTCATATCCACCATCCGCGGTAGCAATCATCACACGCGGAGATTTGCATTCCCTCGTATAATGACCTCCTCCCTGTTTTCTTGTATCACGGCTGGAGGTGGCACCGGATGGAGGTGCTGGTGCAGTTGAAGTAGAAGATGCACGTGGTGTCCATGATGAAGGTCGGCCTGCAGAAAAGTTAGTTCGCCCCAATGCTTGTCGATCCTGCACTTCACGTTCAGCTTTACAAGCAAGATGGAATAAACGAGTGATATTAGTATACTCCTTATAGTCTAGAATGGTCTGAATCTCTCTATTTAATCCACCCAGAAAACGTGCAAGCATAGCTTCATTCTCCTCAACAATACCACATCTAATCATGCCAGTTTGTAATTCCTGATAATATTCTTCTACAGAATTTTTCCCTTGTCTTAAACGCTGCAATTTTTGAAGCAATTCACGTTGATAATATGGTGGAACCCAACGCGTACGCATAGCAGTTTTCAAAGCAGCCCAAGTAGTTGGAATAGGATATAATCTACAATGTTCAGACCACCATACACATGCAAAACTAGTGAAAGCACAAACGGCAGCAGCAACTCGTCTCTCCTCAGGATATTGTAAACATGTAAATCGTTGTTCAGCTTCTAACTCCCAAGTAAGATATATATCAGGAACATATCTACCCTCAAATGGTGGCTCTGATACCACTTGATAGAGGCAAAGGTGTCCCGTCTTTCGATGAGATGATGGATATCGCTTTGGTGGAAGTCGACTTTGACGATCCGACTACGAACGTGCGAGGACGTCGCGCCTTAGCAATCGCTAAACCAACTCCGAGAGGTTATTGACCACGCCGGAGCACGATCAACCTGACCACGAGGGTCTGTTTCCTGCGAGCAAACGAAGAACAAGCAAGAAACTAAGATTGCAATCTGGATATTGCGAATATAAGATGAAAGCTTTATCGATCAAGGTGGGGTTCTGTGACGCCTTTGTCTGGTCGTTGAACACAAACGAAGTACGCGAAGTTGCAACTATGGCGAACTTTTAATCTAAACAAAACCCAAAGTCTAAACGATGCCCTAAGGGCTGTATATATGGAGGAAGAGGGGGGAAATTTCGTGGCCCTTGGTGGAGGGGTCCGAAATCAACCCTATCTCTTGTTTCCCCACACATACGGACTCTAAAAATAGCCTATACTTATGTATTTCGAAATTACATGGGCCTGGCCCAATAATAAGGTGACGCAGCACCTAAAATAGCCTCGGGACGAAATTTATGAAGTGGCATCTTGTATATTTCGTCCAAGGCTTCATGCACCCATTATGGTGGCTTCAAAGTCCTGAAATCATCACTTGTAACTCCGTTCTTGTTCTTGCTCCAATGTTCATCCTTCTCCAAGCTAGGCCCTTCATTTGTAAGCAAAACAAATGTATCCAATTTAGGCAGCATCATATTCTCATGAACATTAGAATCATTACCAAGAAACGAAAGTACCTGGTAATTTAGTTGGCGTGCACGAGCTCTAGTAATTGGTCCAGTATGTATAGCAGCAGGGGCTGTGGGTGTAACAATTGTATTGATGTCCTCATCAATGAGATTAATGAACGAAGTTTTACGTGCTTTCATTGGACGATTTGTGGTAGTTTACTTTGATGACATACTGATTTATAGCAGATCTTTGGAAGAACATTTGGAACATTTACGTGCTGTTTTTATTGCTCTACGTGATGCACGTTTGTTTGGTAACCTTGGGAAGTGCACCTTTTGCACCGACCGAGTATCTTTTCTTGGCTATGTTGTTACTCCACAGGGAATTGAAGTTGACAAAGCCAATATTGAAGCTATTGAGAGTTGGCCGCAGCCCAAAACGGTCACACAAGTGAGGAGTTTTCTTGGCCTCGCTGGATTCTATAGGCGTTTTGTGAGAGCTTTCAGCACCATTGCTGCACCTCTCAACGAGCTTACAAAGAAGGATGTGCCTTTTGTTTGGGGTACCGCACAGGAAGAAGCCTTCACGGTATTGAAAGATAAGTTGACACATGCTCCTTTACTCCAACTTCCTGATTTTAATAAGACTTTTGAGCTTGAATGTGATGCTAGTGGAATTGGATTAGGAGGTGTGTTATTACAAGATGGCAAACCTGTTGCATACTTTTCTGAAAAATTGAGTGGGCCTAGTCTGAATTATTCTACTTATGATAAAGAATTATATGCTCTTGTTCGGACTTTAGAAACATGGCAACATTATTTATGGCCCAAAGAGTTTGTTATACATTCTGATCATGAATCTTTGAAACATATTAAAAGTCAAGCTAAACTGAATCGTAGACATGCTAAATGGGTTGAATTCATTGAGACTTTTCCTTATGTCATTAAACACAAGAAGGGAAAAGAAAATGTTATTGCTGATGCATTGTCTCGCCGCTATATGTGCATGATGCTGATTTTAAAGATGTAATGCAGAATTGTAAAGAAGGAAGAATGTGGAACAAGTTTGTCGTTAACGATGGATTTGTGTTTCGTGCTAACAAGCTATGCATTCCAGCTAGCTCCGTTCGTCTTTTGTTGTTGCAGGAGGCGCATGGAGGAGGATTAATGGGACACTTTGGCGTGAAGAAGACGGAGGACGTACTTGCTACACATTTCTTTTGGCCAAAGATGAGACGGGATGTTGAGCGTTTTATTGCTCGATGCACTACATGTCAAAAAGCTAAGTCACGACTCAATCCTCATGGTTTATATATGCCTTTGCCTGTACCTAGTGTTCCTTGGGAGGATATATCTATGGACTTTGTTTTAGGTTTACCTCGAACAAAGAAGGGGAGGGATAGCATATTTGTTGTCGTGGATAGATTCTCGAAAATGGCACACTTTATACCATGTCATAAAAGCGATGATGCTGTTAATGTTGTTGATTTGTTCTTTCGTGAAATTATTCGCTTGCATGGTGTGCCAAATACTATTGTTTCAGATCGTGATACTAAATTTCTTAGCCGCTTTTGGAGATGTTTATGGGCTAAGTTGGGGACTAAACTGCTTTTTAGTACTACTTGTCACCCCCAAACTGATGGACAAACTGAAGTAGTCAATAGAACGTTGTCTACTATGCTTAGGGTTGTTTTGAAGAATAATAAGAAAATGTGGGAGGAATGCTTGCCTCATATTGAATTTGCTTATAATCGTTCATTGCATTCTACTACTAAGATGTGCCCTTTTGAAGTTGTGTATGGTTTCCTACCTCGTGCACCTATTGATTTGTTGCCTCTTCCATCTTCGGAGAAGGTTAATTTTGATGCTAAACAACGTGCTGAATTGATTTTAAAAATGCATGAGTTAACTAAGGAAAACATTGAGCGTATGAATGCTAAATATAAACTTGCTGGAGATAAGGGTAGAAAACATGTTGTGTTTGCACCTGGAGATCTTGTTTGGTTACATTTGCGTAAGGATAGATTTCCTGATTTGCGCAAATCAAAGCTAATGCCACGTGCTGATGGTCCCTTTAAGGTGTTAGAGAAAATAAATGATAATGCATATAAACTTGAGCTGCCTGCAGATTTTGGAGTTAGTCCCACTTTTAACATTGCAGATTTGAAGCCTTATTTGGGTGAGGAAGATGAACTTCCGTCGAGGACGACTTCATTTCAAGAAGGGGAGGATGATGAGGACATCAATACAATTGTTACACCCACAGCCCCTGCTGCTATACATACTGGACCAATTACTAGAGCTCGTGCACGCCAACTAAATTACCAGGTACTTTCGTTTCTTGGTAATGATTCTAATGTTCATGAGAATATGATGCTGCCTAAATTGGATACATTTGTTTTGCTTACAAATGAAGGGCCTAGCTTGGAGAAGGATGAACATTGGAGCAAGAACAAGCATGGAGATGATGCCATGCGCAAGGGGAACAAGAACGGAGTTACAAGTGATGATTTCAGGACTTTGAAGCCACCATAATGGGTGCATGAAGCCTTGGACGAAATATACAAGATGCCACTTCATAAATTTCGTCCCGAGGCTGATGAGGACATGACTACCTTGGATATGACCAAAAATATTGCATATATGCATATTTGTCAGGTGATTTCTAGTCCAAACTATTCAATAATCTATTTATGTTATCCAGAACAAAAATACTTCACACACTTTTGTGTTTTGTCTAATTGCAGGTGTATGGGACATTTGTACAATCCACATATGAAGATAAGGAAGAAAGAGATGTTTATTTGCTGTCCAAAAAGTTCTCTCACGTCACTTTTGGCCCAAGAGAAGATAGAGTCCAAGTCTCTCACGTTCTGGATTCAGATTCGGACTGCACAGACACACCTGACTCAAAACGGACACAAGTTTTTCATACGGACTCCGAATTGGGTGATTCTTTTTTTGTTGGAAACTAGATTTCGTGCACTTTCCAACCCAATTGGAATCACCTTCAAATTCGTCCGGAGCGTTGAGTTGTGGACGAAACAATCTGATGCTGCAGCAGAATCCGAGTCAAACTACAAGTCCAAAGGTGTTACATCACCTTCACTTGGGCCCATTGGCCTTGTACGACCTAGATTTAGTTTTAGGCTGCCTTGGGACGTCCTCCCACCTCCTTGGCCGCCACCCCTTGCTCCTATATAAGTAGATCCATCTAGTAGCTTTTCCTCGGGATTTGTTTAGTTAAAAGTTAGCCATTGCAACTTCGTGTACTTCGTTTGTGTCCAACGACCAGACCAAGACCGCTTACGGATCCCCACCTTTATCAATACTTCATACATATTTGCAATATTTAGATTGCTTTTATCATATTCTTGCTCGTTCTTCGATTGCTTGCAGGAATAGACCTTCGTGGTCAGGTTGATCGTGCACCGGTGATAGAGGCAAAGGTGTCCCTTCTTTCGATGAGATGGTGGATTTCGCTTTGGTGGAAGTCGACTTTGACGATCCGACTACGAACGTGCGAGGACGTCGCGCCTTAGCAATCGCTAAACCAACTCCGAGAGGTTATTGACCACGCCAGAGCACGATCAACCTGACCACGAGGGTCTGTTTCCTGCGAGCAAACGAAGAACAAGCAAGAAACTAAGATTGCAATCTGGATATTGCGAATATAAGATGAAAGCTTTATTGATCAAGGTGGGGTTCTGTGACGCCTTTGTCTGGTCGTTGAACACAAACGAAGTACGCGAAGTTGCAGCTATGGCGAACTTTTAATCTAAACAAAACCCAAAGTCTAAACGATGCCCTAAGGGTTGTATATATGGAGGAAGAGGGGGGAATTTCGTGGCCCTTGGTGGAGGGGTCCGAAATCAACCCTATCTCTTGTTTCCCCACACATACGGACTCTAAAAATAGCCTATACTTATGTATTTCGAAATTACATGGGCCTGGCCCAATAATAAGGTGACGCAGCACCTAAAATAGCCTCGGGACGAAATTTATGAAGTGGCATCTTGTATATTTCGTCCAAGGCTTCATGCACCCATTATGGTGGCTTCAAAGTCCTGAAATCATCACTTGTAACCCCGTTCTTGTTCCCCTTGCGCATGCCATCATCTCCATGCTTGTTCTTGCTCCAATTTTCATCCTTCTCCAAGCTAGGCCCTTCATTTGTAAGCAAAACAAATGTATCCAATTTAGGCAGCATCATATTCTCATGAACATTAGATCATTACCAAGAAACGAAAGTACCTGGTAATTTAGTTGGCGTGCACGAGCTCTAGTAATTGGTCCAGTATGTATAGCAGCAGGGGCTGTGGGTGTAACAATTGTATTGATGTCCTCATCAACTAATCATGACAGGATCCAGAGTCAATTCATGGGCTTTGTCGATCGCGGGAGACGTGCTACCACCTTTGCCAATACCACAACCGTCACGAGAGGTGCACAAACATCCAAATGCACATGATCAGGTTAATGTATCTATACCACCATTTAATGGCTGTTTTAAACCTGCTTTATATATTGAATGGGAGTTCGACATAAAAAATATATTTGCTTCCCATAATTTCAATGAACATAAAAAGGTTAAGGTTGCGGTTGGTTCTTTCACTGGTTATGCTTTGGTTTGGTGGAGTGAATATTGTCGGTTACACCCTGATTATATACCTACTACTTGGGATGATTTGAAACTTGCCATGCGACATACTTTCGTCCCTGCTTATTATACTCGTGACATGATTAAGAAGTTGCAACACTTAAAACAAGGTAGTGAAACTGTAACAAAATATTATGATGATTTACAAACTACCTTGTTGCATTCCTCTTTAGAAGAAAGTGAAGATGATTTTATGGATAGATTTTGGGGAGGATTAAACCGTGATATTCAAGAGATACTAATTCATGAAGATTGTTATCCCATGGACCATTTGTTTCATCTTGCTTGCAAAGCTGAACAGGAAATAAAACGACGTGTTGGCCACGAGGAGAACAAGCGCACGGTGCACATTCCAAGAGTTGATATGATTGTTCCTTCAACTACTAGGCATACTATGACAACCACATCCGTTGTTGTCAGGACTACATCCCCTCCACCATGTGACACATCGCCCCCGAGAGTGGCTACATCATCTGAGTTGATCATAAGAGGTAATGACAAAGGTACTGATCTTCCATCTCTACATGAGAATGATGAATGCCTTGTCAATTTGAATGCACCATCTGATGAGCTACCCACTACTTTGATCACACCACCTATTTTAGAGGACTACGTTGATAATTTGACTTTGCCATGTGATCAAACAACTGAAATACCAACAATTTTGAGTGCACCCATTGAATTAACTATTGATGCAAAAGAACCAATGTTTAATTATTTTGATATGACCTCTAATCTTGGTGATGATTCTGTGTTGAATGACTTATTGCATGTTTGCTTATTTAAGCATGTTGTAGCATGTAAATTTGATGCAAGTAAGGTTTATTCACCAATGTTGGGATGGTTTAATGATGAACATTGTCAATCTTTTGAAATGAATAAGAGCTTCATTTATATGTGCAAACTGAGTTGCAATATTTTCATGCCTTCTACTTCTTGTGCTAATTTTTTGGCCTTAGATTTTATGAACTATGCAAGTTACTCATCTATTCATGTGTCATATATGCAAAAATCAAGGGAAGTAAAAATGGATGACATATACATATACAACATGTACACCTTGTCTCTTTTGTTAGCCACATTTCAGATTAAGCAACGCCGAGGACGACTTTATTTTCAAGAAGGGGAGGATGATGAGGACATGACTACCTTGGATATGACCAAAAATATTGCATATATGCATATTTGTCAGGTGATTTCTAGTGCAAACTATTCAATAATCTATTTATGTTATCCAGAACAAAAATACTTCACACACTTTTGTGTTTTGTCTAATTGCAGGTGTATGGGACATTTGTACAATCCAAATATGAAGATAAGGAAGAAAGAGATGTTTATTTGCTGTCCAAAAAGTTCTCTCACGTCACTTTTGGCCCAAGAGAAGATAGAGTCCAAGTCTCTCACGTTCTGGATTCAGATTCGGACTGCACAGACACACCTAACTCAAAACGCACACAAGTTTTTCATACGGACTCCGAATTGGGTGATTCTTTTTTTGTTGGAAACTAGATTTCGTGCACTTTCCAACCCAATTGGAATCACCTTCAAATTCGCCCGGAGCGTTGAGTTGTGGACGAAACAATCTGATGCTGCAGCAGAATCCGAGTCAAACTACAAGTCCAAAGGTGTTACATCACCTCCACTTGGGCCCATTGGCCTTGTACGAGCTAGATTTAGTTTTAGGCTGCCTTGGGACGTCCTCCCACCTCCTTGGCCGCCACCCCTTGCTCCTATATAAGTAGATCCATCTAGTAGCTTTTCCTTGGGATTTGTTTAGTTAAAAGTTAGCCATTGCAACTTCGTGTGCTTCGTTTGTGTCCAACGACCAGACCAAGACCACTTTTCGGATCCCCACCATTATCAATACTTCATACATATTCGCGATATTCAGATTGCTTTTATCATATTCTTGCTTGTTCTTCGATTGCTTGCAGGAATAGACCTTCGTGGTCAGGTTGATCGTGCTCCGGCGTGGTCAATAACCTCTCGGAGTTGGTTTAGCGATTGCTAAGGCACAACGTCGTTGCACGTTTGTAGTCGGATCGTCAAAGTCGTCTCCACCAAATCGATAGTTATCATCTCATCGAAAGATCGGGACACCCCGCCTCTATCAAAAAAGAATCACTCAATTCCGAGTTGATATGAGGAGTCAAAGAATTCTAAAACTGGCCTGAAAAATTGGAACAAGCTGTGTTCACGAACTTCGGAGGGCAAAAAGACCTATTTAGAAGCCGATTTTGAGGTGTCAAATATTGAACAAGCTTCTGCAACTATTTAGATGCGGCTCGTCGCTATCTTCAATTTGAGTACTCACGGAGCCAAAACTGACTTCGTATGAGGAAGATACACCTGTTTTACTGAACAGTGCGCAAAACAGATTCCAATCCGAATTCAGGTACGAGATTGATTCTAGATAGATCCAATTTTTTTTTCTCTCTTTTTTTTCTCACGCCTTCTTTTTCTTTTTCTTCTCCCTCTTTTTCTTTTTTTTTCTTTCCTTTTTTCTTTTTTTTTCTTTATCTTCTTTTTCTCCCTCTTTCCAAGACAAACTAGATAAGATGCAGATTCGATCAGGCGAAGATGTGAGTGACCTCAATTATGATTATGACAATAAACAGTGCGTAGCACATGGTGGAAATTGGTGGATGGGATGGTGGACAGGGGATGGGATAATGATGCAGCGGCTGCGTGACTAATGTGAACAGAACTCGAAACTCTAAAGGAACTAGACACTAAGACCAGCAACTCGACACGGCGATGCAACCGATAATTCAATAATGCAAATAATGAAAAGAAAATTGCAAAGGCTCAGTCTGGCTAGGACAAAGGATGAATAGATCTAACTTTTGTTTTGTGGCTTTTTCTTGGACAATAGGTAAGAAAATAAATCTAATCTAGGAAAAACTGGAAATTCTCACCGAGCAACCTGAAAACTGATAACACTTGATAGAGGCGAGGGTCTCGATCTTTCGATGAGATGATAACTATCGATTTGGTGGAGACGACTTTGACGATCCGACTACAAACATGCACGACGTTGCGCCTAAGCAATCGCTAAACCAATCTCCTGAGGTTACTGACAATGCTGGAAGCACGGTCAGCCTGACCACGAAGGTCTATTCCTGCAAGCAATCGCAGAACGAGCAAGAATATGATAAAGCAATCTGAATATTGCAAATATATATGAAGTATTGATAATGGTGGGGATCCGGAAGCGGTCTTGGTCTGGTCGTTGGACACAAACGAAGTACACGAAGTTGCAATGGCTAACTTTTAACTAAACAAATCCCAAGGAAAAGCTACTAGATGGATCTACTTATATAGGAGCAAGGGGTGGCGGCCAAGGAGGTGGGAGGACGTCCCAAGGCAGCCTAAAACTAAATCTAGGTCGTACAAGGCCAATGGGCCCAAGTGGAGGTGATGTAACACCTTTGGACTTGTAGTTTGACTCGGATTCTGCTGCAGCATCAGATTGTTTCGTCCACAACTCAACGCTCCAGGCGAATTTGAAGGTGATTCCAATTGGGTTGGAAAGTGCACGAAATTTAGTTTCCAACAAAAAAAGAATCACCCAATTCGGAGTCCGTATGAAAAACTTGTGTGCGTTTTGAGTCAGGTATGTCTGTGCAGTCCGAATCTGAATCCAGAACGTGAGAGACTTGGACTCTATCTTCTCTTGGGCTAAAAGTGACGTGAGAGAACTTTTTGGACAGCAAATAAACATCTCTTTCTTCCTTATCTTCATATGTGGATTGTACAAATGTCCCATACACCTGCAATTAGACAAAACACAAAAGTGTGTGAAGTATTTTTGTTCTGGATAACATAAATAGATTATTGAATAGTTTGCACTAGAAATCACCTGACAAATATGCATATATGCAATATTTTTGGTCATATCCAAGGTAGTCATGTCCTCATCACACTGAGTCCATATCATATTAGGTTTACTTTCGAGATCCATCTGTTTCCAGATTTGTGTTTCCTTGTCTGAGTAGGTTTCGGATTCCAGCAATCTTTTGCCGTCCGTAGAAGAGGTTGGTTTCCAAAAAAAAGTCCGGAAACCACCATCCGTTTAGGCCCAAAATTTTCCAATAACGCACTTGACAAAAAAAAGTCTGGCTATCCTATTTTTAGGTGTTTCAAAGCGTATTGAGATAGTCGCTGTTATAGAATGTTTTTTTTGCGTTGTTTCCAGTTTTTGGGTCCGGGCAGTCGAAAAAAAATTGGTCACAAAAATTTCGTGTGTATCCTATTATCTTGACTTGGGAAGAGTTTTGAGACATTCACCATTATAGTGATTTTCAGCAAAAAAAAGAGCAAAAAAAATCAGAGTGTGCTTTTCCCTTGTTTCTGTGTAGCGCCGTGAGTTTGTTAGTGTTCTAGGCTCGCGTCTCTAGCACAGTCTAGCCTAGGGCCAACACAGTACCATCATTGAGCGTTTATTCAACTTTGCATCTCTGAATTGATTATTGCTGACCCTTTTTGCTACCATATTATAAGCCTTCCCAGCTCCACATACATCTACGTCGTGCGTTTGACTCTCCCTAGTAATCGCTCTATCCAAGCTTTGAGTGTTTTGGCTACAACGGTTGCCGGTCACCAACTGCTGCTGGGTAAGAACTGGTAAGAATTTGAGATTCTCTTGACTGATTGGTGACTCACCACCACCACCACCACTTCCTAGTAGTCTGTAGGATCATATTCTTGTGTGTTTCTATTGCTGCCAACCATGGCAGGATCACAAGCCGATGAGACTGATTGGGAGAACATGACGAACAAATAGCTACATTATAAATTTCAGCAAATGATGAGTGGATAGGTGCAAGATGTGCTAAATAGATTTGAAGAGGCCATGGAAAAGATAGATGGCATTGAGAAGACGTTCGAAACAAAGCTCAATAACAAGTTTAATGAACTGCTTGCGCGTCTTCCACAACCACCGTCGGCTGCACCTGCCGCACCACAACGACAACAACAACATCTACAATGCCGCCTTCCAAATCAAGTGGGACGAGCGCAACGCGTTCCAATTGACCCTGGTCAAAATTCTGGTGCCGCTGCACCTACTGTTGATGCTTCTTTGGCTCCTGCTGCTGCTGCTGGTGCCGAGGAGGATGTACGTAGGCGATTATGAGGATAAGGTTGATCAAAATCAGAACTACGTGCAACCACCAGCACAAGCACCAGGTTGTCCACATGCAAATAATCGCAATGGTAGGCCTGCACCACCACCTCAGGTACGAGATCATGACCATCTTCCTAAACTAAAATTGAATATTCCACCATTCGAGGGTAGATATGTTCCTGATATATATTTTACTTGGGAGTTAGAAACTGAACAACATTTTACATGTTTACAATATCCTGAGGAAAGACGTGTTGTTGCTGCTGTTTGTGCTTTCACTAGTTTTGCATGTGTTTGGTGGTTTGAACATTGTAGATTATATCCTATTCCAGCTACTTGGGCTACTTTAAAAACTGCTGATAGAGGCAAAGGTGTCCCGTCTTTCGATGAGATGATGGATATCGCTTTGGTGGAAGTCGACTTTGACGATCCGACTACGAACGTGCGAGGACGTCGCGCCTTAGCAATCGCTAAACCAACTCCGAGAGGTTATTGACCACGCCGGAGCACGATCAACCTGACCACGAGGGTCTGTTTCCTGCGAGCAAACGAAGAACAAGCAAGAAACTGAGATTGCAATCTGGATATTGCGAATATAAGATGAAAGCTTTATTGATCAAGGTGGGGTTCTGTGACGCCTTTGTCTGGTCGTTGAACACAAACGAAGTACGCGAAGTTGCAGCTATGGCGAACTTTTAATCTAAACAAAACCCAAAGTCTAAACGATGCCCTAAGGGCTGTATATATGGAGGAAGAGGGGGGAATTTCGTGGCCCTTGGTGGAGGAGTCCGAAATCAACCCTATCTCTTGTTTCCCCACACATACGGACTCTAAAAATAGCCTATACTTATGTATTTCCAAATTACATGGGCCTGGCCCAATAATAAGGTGACGCAGCACCTAAAATAGCCTCGGGACGAAATTTATGAAGTGGCATCTTGTATATTTCGTCCAAGGCTTCATGCACCCATTATGGTGGCTTCAAAGTCCTGAAATCATCACTTGTAACTCCGTTCTTGTTTCCCTTGCGCATGCCATCATCTCCATGCTTGTTCTTGCTCCAATGTTCATCCTTCTCCAAGCTAGGCCCTTCATTTGTAAGCAAAACAAATGTATCCAATTTAGGCAGCATCATATTCTCATGAACATTAGAATCATTACCAAGAAACGAAAGTACCTGGTAATTTAGTTGGCGTGCACGAGCTCTAGTAATTGGTCCAGTATGTATAGCAGCAGGGGTTGTGGGTGTAACAATTGTATTGATGTCCTCATCACCGGAGCACGATCAACCTGACCACGAGGGTCTGTTTCCTGCGAGCAAACGAAGAGCAAGCAAGAAACTAAGATTGCAATCTGGATATTGCGAATACAAGATGAAAGCTTTATTGATCAAGGTGGGGTTCTGTGACGCCTTTGTCTGGTCGTTGAACACAAACGAAGTACGCGAAGTTGCAGCTATGGCGAACTTTTAATCTAAACAAAACCCAAAGTCTAAACGATGCCCTAAGGGCTGTATATATGGAGGAAGAGGGGGGAATTTCGTGGCCCTTGGTGGAGGGGTCCGAAATCAACCCTATCTCTTGTTTCCCCACACATACGGATTCTAAAAATAGCCTATACTTATGTATTTCGAAATTACATGGGCCTGGCCCAATAATAAGGTGACGCAGCACCTAAAATAGCCTCGGGACGAAATTTATGAAGTGGCATCTTGTATATTTCGTCCAAGGCTTCATGCACCCATTATGGTGGCTTCAAAGTCCTGAAATCATCACTTGTAACTCCGTTCTTGTTCCCCTTGCGCATGCCATCATCTCCATGCTTGTTCTTGCTCCAATGTTCATCCTTCTCCAAGCTAGGCCCTTCATTTGTAAGCAAAACAAATGTATCCAATTTAGGCAGCATCATATTCTCATGAACATTAGAATCATTACCAAGAAACGAAAGTACCTGGTAATTTAGTTGGCGTGCACGAGCTCTCGTAATTGGTCCAGTATGTATAGCAGCAGGGGCTGTGGGTGTAACAATTGTATTGATGTCCTCATCATTATGCGTCAAGTACAAGAGCTTCTCGACAAAGGTTATATACGCGAATCCCTTAGTCCTTGTGCTGTTCCTATTATTCTAGTGCCGAAAAAGGATGGTACATCACGTATGTGTGTTGATTGTAGAGGCATTAATAATATTACTATTCGTTATCGTCATCCTATTCCTAGGCTAGATGATATGCTTGATGAATTGAGTGGCTCTACAATATTCTCCAAAGTTGATTTACGTAGTGCATACCATCAAATTCGTATGAAATTGGGAGATGAATGGAAAACAGCATTCAAAACTAAGTTTGGATTATATGAGTGGTTAGTCATGCCTCTTGGGTTAACTAATGCACCTAGTACTTTCATGAGATTAATGAACGAAGTTTTACGTGCTTTCATTGGACGATTTGTGGTAGTTTACTTTGATGACATATAGCAGATCTTTGGAAGAACATTTGGAACATTTACGTGCTGTTTTTATTGCTCTACGTGATGCACGTTTGTTTGGTAACCTTGGGAAGTGCACCTTTTGCACCGACCGAGTATCTTTTCTTGGCTATGTTGTTACTCCACAGGGAATTGAAGTTGATAAAGCCAAGATTGAAGCTATTGAGAGTTGGCCGCAACCCAAAACGGTCACACAAGTGAGGAGTTTTCTTGGCCTCGCTGGATTCTATAGGCGTTTTGTGAGAGATTTCAGCACCATTGCTGCACCTCTCAATGAGCTTACAAAGAAAGATGTGCCTTTTCTTTGGGGTACCGCACAGGAAGAAGCCTTCACGGTATTGAAAGATAAGTTGACACATGCTCCTTTACTCCAACTTCCTGATTTTAATAAGACTTTTGAGCTTGAATGTGATGCTAGCGGAATTGGATTAGGAGGTGTGTTATTACAAGATGGCAAACTTGTTGCATACTTTTCTGAAAAATTGAGTGGGCCTAGTCTGAATTATTCTACTTATGATAAAGAATTATATGCTCTTGTTCGGACTTTAGAAACATGGCAACATTATTTATGGCCCAAAGAATTTGTTATACATTCTGATCATGAATCTTTGAAACATATTAAAAGTCAAGCTAAACTGAATCGTAGACATGCTAAATGGGTTGAATTCATTGAGACTTTCCCTTATGTCATTAAACACAAGAAGGGAAAAGAAAATGTTATTGCTGATGCATTGTCTCGTCGCTATACTATGCTTTCACAACTTGACTTCAAAATATTTGGTTTGGAGACCATCAAAGATCAATATGTGCATGATGCTGATTTTAAAGATGTAATGCAGAATTGTAAAGAAGGAAGAATGTGGAACAAGTTTGTCGTTAACGATGGATTTGTGTTTCGTGCTAACAAGCTATGCATTCCAGCTAGCTCCGTTCGTCTTTTGTTGTTGCAGGAGGCGCATGGAGGAGGATTAATGGGACACTTTGGCGTGAAGAATACGGAGGACGTACTTGCTACACATTTCTTTTGGCCAAAGATGAGACGGGATGTTGAGCGTTTTATTGCTCGATGCACTACATGTCAAAAAGCTAAGTCACGACTCAATCCTCATGGTTTATATATGCCTTTGCCTGTACCTAGTGTTCCTTGGGAGGATATATCTATGGACTTTGTTTTAGGTTTACCTCGAACAAAGAAGGGGAGGGATAGCATATTTGTTGTCGTGGATAGATTCTCGAAAATGGCACACTTTATACCATGTCATAAAAGCGATGATGCTGTTAATATTGCTGATTTGTTCTTTCGTGAAATTATTCGCTTGCATGGTGTGCCAAATACTATTGTTTCAGATCGTGATACTAAATTTCTTAGCCACTTTTGGAGATGTTTATGGGCTAAGTTGGGGACTAAACTGCTTTTTAGTACTACTTGTCACCCCCAAACTGATGGCCAAACTGAAGTAGTCAATAGAACATTGTCTACTATGGTTAGGGTTGTTTTGAAGATAATAAGAAAATGTGGGAGGAATGCTTGCCTCATATTGAATTTGCTTATAATCGTTCATTGCATTCTACTACTAAGATGTGCCCTTTTGAAGTTGTGTATGGTTTCCTACCTCGTGCACCTATTGATTTGTTGCCTCTTCATTCTTCGGAGAAGGTTAATTTCGATGCTAAACAACGTGTTGAATTGATGAGGACATGACTACCTTGGATATGACCAAAAATATTGCATATATGCATATTTGTCAGGTGATTTCTTGATAGAGGCAAAGGTGTCCCGTCTTTCGATGAGATGGTGGATTTCGCTTTGGTGGAAGTCGACTTTGACGATCCGACTACGAACGTGCGAGGACGTCGCGCCTTAGCAATCGCTAAACCAACTCCGAGAAGTTATTGACCACGCCGGAGCACGATCAACCTGACCACGAGGGTCTGTTTCCTGCGAGCAAACGAAGAACAAGCAAGAAACTGAGATTGCAATCTGGATATTGCGAATATAAGATGAAAGCTTTATTGATCAAGGTGGGGTTCTGTGACGCCTTTGTCTGGTCGTTGAACACAAACGAAGTACGCGAAGTTGCAGCTATGGCGAACTTTTAATCTAAACAAAACCCAAAGTCTAAACGATGCCCTAAGGGCTGTATATATGGAGGAAGAGGGGGGAATTTCGTGGCCCTTGGTGGAGGAGTCCGAAATCAACCCTATCTCTTGTTTCCCCACACATACGGACTCTAAAAATAGCCTATACTTATGTATTTCAAAATTACATGGGCCTGGCCCAATAATAAGGTGACGCAGCACCTAAAATAGCCTCGGGACGAAATTTATGAAGTGGCATCTTGTATATTTCGTCCAAGGCTTCATGCACCCATTATGGTGGCTTCAAAGTCCTGAAATCATCACTTGTAACTCCATTCTTGTTCCCCTTGCGCCTTATTTGTTGCTCAAATTCTTTTGCCACAATCTGATTTTCACTCTTATTCGTCTCCTGTTTTGCTTTGTTAGCTCTATTAATATCATCTTTCAAAATGGAATCAGGAGTCATAGGAAGCAAAGTAATATTTTTATCCTTATGAACAAGAGTATAGTGATTGTTTCTACCATGGTGTACAGAATTTTTATCAAATTGCCATGGTCTACCAAGTAATAAGGAACATGCTTGCATAGGTACCACATCACAATCAACATAATCAGCATATGTAGAGATACTAAAATGCACACGAACAGTACGTGTTACCTTAACCTTGCCGCTGTTGTTGAACCATTGGATGTAGTAAGGATGTGGATGTGGTCTTGTGGTGAGAGAAAGCTTCTCCACCATCTCCATGCTTGCCAAGTTGTTGCAGCTCCCTCCGTCTATTATGACGCGCACAGAACGTTCCTTCACAACTCCCTTGGTATGGAACAAATTGTGCCTCTGATTTTGCTCAGCTTGTGTGACCTGCACACTCAAAACACGTTGAGCAACTAAACATTCATACCTGTCAGCGTCTTCAGGAGCCATGTATTGCGTCTCATGATCAGAATCATCTCCACCATGTTCTTCACGTGTAATAAGAGCCAATGTCTCCTCATCATAGTCACTAGCGGACTCATATCCACCATCCGCGGTAGCAATCATCACACGCGGAGATTTGCATTCCCTCGCATAATGACCTCCTCCCTGTTTTCTTGTATCACGGCTGGAGGTGGCACCGGATGGAGGTGCTGGTGCAGTTGAACTAGAAGATGCACGTGGTGTCCATGATGAAGGTCGGCCTGCAGAAAAGTTAGTTCGCCCCAATGCTTGTCGATCCTGCACTTCACGTTCAGCTTTACAAGCAAGATGGAATAAACGAGTGATATTAGTATACTCCTTATAGTCTAGAATGGTCTGAATCTCTCTATTTAATCCACCCAGAAAACGTGCAAGCATAGCTTCATTCTCCTCAACAATACCACATCTAATCATGCCAGTTTGTAATTCCTGATAATATTCTTCTACAGAATTTTTTCCTTGTCTTAAACGCTGCAATTTTTGAAGCAATTCACGTTGATAATATGGTGGAACCCAACGCGTACGCATAGCAGTTTTCAAAGCAGCCCAAGTAGTTGGAATAGGATATAATCTACAATGTTCAGACCACCATACACATGCAAAACTAGTGAAAGCACAAACGGCAGCAGCAACTCGTCTCTCCTCAGGATATTGTAAACATGTAAATCGTTGTTCAGTTTCTAACTCCCAAGTAAGATATATATCAGGAACATATCTACCCTCAAATGGTGGAATATTCAATTTCAGTTCAGGCTATCCATATTCCTAAACTGTGGGAGGAATGCTTGCCTCATATTGAATTTGCTTATAATCGTTCATTGCATTCTACTACTAAGATGTGCCCTTTCGAAGTTGTGTATGGTTTCCTACCTCGTGCACTTATTGATTTGTTGCCTCTTCCATCTTCGGAGAAGGTTAATTTTGATTCTAAACAACGTGCTGAATTGATTTTAAAAATGCATGAGTTAACTAAGGAAAACATTGAGCGCATGAATGCTAAATATAAACTTGTTGGAGATAAGGGTAGAAAACATGTTGTGTTTGCACCTGGAGATCTTGTTTGGTTACATTTGCGTAAGGATAGATTTCCTGATTTGCGCAAATCAAAGTTAATGCCACGTGCTGATGGTCCCTTTAAGGTGTTAGAGAAAATAAATGATAATGCATATAAATTTGAGCTGCCTGCAGATTTTGGGGTTAGTCCCACTTTTAACATTGCAGATTTGAAGCCTTATTTGGGTGAGGAAAATGAACTTCCGTCGAGGACGACTTCATTTCAAGAAGGGGAGGATGATGAGGACATCAATACAATTGTTACACCCACAGCCCCTGCTGCTATACATACTGGACCAATTACTAGAGCTCGTGCACGCCAACTAAATTACCAGGTACTTTCGTTTCTTGGTAATGATTCTAATGTTCATGAGAATATGATGCTGCCTAAATTGGATACATTTGTTTTGCTTACAAATGAAGGGCCTAGCTTGGAGAAGGATGAACATTGGAGCAAGAACAAGCATGGAGATGATGGCATGCGCAAGGGGAACAAGAACGGAGTTACAAGTGATGATTTCAGGACTTTGAAGCCACCATAATGCGTGCATGAAGCCTTGGACGAAATATACAAGATGCCACTTCATAAATTTCGTCCCGAGGCTATTTTAGGTGCTGCGTCACCTTATTATTGGGCCAGGCCCATGTAATTTCGAAATACATAAGTATAGGCTATTTTTAGAGTCCGTATGTGTGGGGAAACAAGAGATAGGGTTGATTTCGGACCCCTCCACCAAGGACCACGAAATTCCCCCCTCTTCCTCCATATATACAGCCCTTAGGGCATCGTTTAGACTTTGGGTTTTGTTTAGATTAAAAGTTCGCCATAGCTGCAACTTCGCGTACTTCGTTTGTGTTCAACGACCAGACAAAGGCGTCACAGAACCCCACCTTGATCAATAAAGCTTTCATCTTATATTCGCAATATCCAGATTGCAATCTTAGTTTCTTGCTTGTTCTTCGTTTGCTCGCAGGAAACAGACCCTCGTGGTCAGGTTGATCGTGCCCGGCGTGGTCAATAACCTCTCGGAGTTGGTTTAGCGATTGCTAAGGCGCGACGTCCTCGCACGTTCGTAGTCAGATCGTCAAAGTCGACTTCCACCAAAGCGAAATCCACCATCTCATCGAAAGACGGGACACCTTTGCCTCTATCAAGTGGTATCAGATTTCCAGGTTGCTCGGTGAGATTTTACAGTTTTTCGTAGTTTAGATCGAGTCTGTTCTTCATACCTATAGTCCACGAAAAAGCCACAAAAAAAAATTAGGGTTAGTTCATCATATCCGAACCAATCTGAGCCTTGCATAATCTTTTTAGGGTTTTGCTTTGTTGAATTTGCGGTTGCATCGTCGTGTCTAGTTGCTGGTCTTAGAGTCTAGTCTTTTAGAGTTTCAAGTTCTGGTCATAAGTTGTCACGCCGCCGCCGCACCATTATCATCGCCCCTGCCATCTACCACCACCATATATCCACCACCAATCCGAGTTCCTTGCATATTAGGTTTGTTTTCGAGATCCATCTAGATTCCGATTCGTGTTTCCTTGCCGGAGTAGGTTTAGAAAAAAAAAAGAGTCGGGTAGCCACGCTCCGTTTAGGCCCAAAATTTTTCGAAAACGCATTTTTCGAAAAAATTTCTGGCTATCCTATTTTTAGGTGTTTCTGAGTGTTTTGAGACAGTTGCCATTATAGGAAGTTTTTTTTGACCCGTTTCCAGTTTTTGGGTCCGGGCAGTCGAAAAAAAAAAATTGGTCGAAAAAATTTCGTGCCCATCCTGTCAGTTTGAGCTAGGAAGAGTTTTGAGACACTCGCCATTATAGTGATTTTTCGCAAAAAAAAACAGCGCAAAAAAAAAGAGCGCAAAAAAAGAAAAGAAAAAAGAGCGAAAAAAAATTCAGAGTGTGCTTTTCCCTTGTTTACGTGCCGCGCCGTGATTTTGTTAGTGTTCTAGGCTCGCGTCTCTAGCACAGTCTAGCCTAGGACCAGCACAGTACCGTCGTTGAGCGTTTATTCAACTTTGCATCTCTGAATTGTTTATTGCTGACCCTTTTTGCTACCATATTATAAGCCTTCCCAGCTCCACATACATCTACGTCGTGCGTTTGACTCTCCCTGGTAATCGCTCTATCCAAGCTTTGAGAGTTTTTGACTACAACGGTTGCCGATCACCGCCTGCTGCTGGGTAAGAACTGGTAAGAATTTGAGATTTGCTTGACGGATTTGTGACACCCACCACCACCACTTGTTCGTAGTCTGTAGGATCATATTCTTGTGTGTTTCTATTGCTACTAACCATGCCAGGATCACAAGCCGACGAGATTGACTGGGAGAATTTATCGAACAAGGAGCTTCATGATAAGTTTCAGCAAATGATGACTGAACAGGTGCAAGATGTGCTGAACAATTTTGAAGAGGCCATGGAGAAGATCACTGGCCTTGAGAAGACGTTCGAAACAAAGCTCGATAACAAGTTTAATGAATTGCTCACGCGTCTTCCACCACCACCACCCGCTGCACCTAACACACCTCTCCAACAACAACAACAATAACAACAACGACTACCTCCACGTCGCGAAGTAGACCTCCGCCGAGCAAGCCGTGTTCCTCTTGCGTTTGGCCAAACTGTTGGTGCTGCTGTTGATACTTCTGTGGCTCCTGCTGCTGATGCGGAGGAGGATGATTATGTGGGAGATTATGAGGATGAGGTTGATCAAAATCAACACTACGTGCAGCCACCTGTACCACCACCAGCAGGTCGACCTCAGGTATATATTCGTAATGGTAGGCCTGCACCACCACCTCAGGTACGAGATGATGTCCATATTCCTAAACTGAAATTGAATATTCCACCATTTGAGGGTAGATATGTTCCTGATATATATCTTACTTGGGAGTTAGAAACTGAACAACGATTTACATGTTTACAATATCCTGAGGAGAGACGAGTTGCTGCTGCCGTTTGTGCTTTCACTAGTTTTGCATGTGTATGGTGGTCTGAACATTCTAGATTATATCCTATTCCAACTACTTGGGCTGCTTTGAAAACTGCTATGCGTACGCGTTGGGTTCCACCATATTATCAACGTGAATTGCTTCAAAAATTGCAGCGTTTAAGACAAGGGAAAAATTCTGTAGAAGAATATTATCAGGAATTACAAACTGGCATGATTAGATGTGGTATTGTTGAGGAGAATGAAGCTATGCTTGCACGTTTTCTGGGTGGATTAAATAGAGAGATTCAGACCATTCTAGACTATAAGGAGTATACTAATATCACTCGTTTATTCCATCTTGCTTGTAAAGCAGAACGTGAAGTGCAGGATCGACAAGCATTGGGGCGAACTAACTTTTCTGCAGGCCGACCTTCATCATGGACACCACGTGCATCTTCTACTTCAACTGCACCAGCACCTCCATCCGGTGCCACCTCCAGCCGTGATACAAGAAAACAGGCACAACCACCATTATCTGCCAAGAGCGCACCTGCGGGGCCTGCACAGCGTTCTTCTTCTTCCATGGCATCAACAGGGCACACAAGTGATATTATTTGTCGTCGTTGTAAGGGAGGAGGTCATTAAGCGAGAGAATGCAAATCTCCGCGTGTGATGATTGCTACCGCGGATGGTGGATATGAGTCCGCTAGTGACTATGATGAGGAGACTTTGGCTTTTATTACACGTGAAGAACATGGTGGAGATGATTCTGATCATGAGACGCAATACATGGCTCCTGAAGACGCTGACAGGTATGAATGTTTAGTTGCTCAACGTGTTTTGAGTGTGCAGGTCACACAAGCTGAGCAAAATCAGAGGCACAATTTGTTTCATACCAAGTGATAGAGGCAAAGGTGTCCCGTCTTTCGATGAGATGGTGGATTTCGCTTTGGTGGAAGTCGACTTTGACGATCCGACTACGAACGTGCGAGGACGTCGCGCCTTAGCAATCGCTAAACCAACTCCGAGAGGTTATTGACCACGCCGGAGCACGATCAACCTGACCACGAGGGTCTGTTTCCTGCGAGCAAACGAAGAACAAGCAAGAAACTAAGATTGCAATCTGGATATTGCGAATATAAGATGAAAGCTTTATTGATCAAGGTGGGGTTCTGTGACGCCTTTGTCTGGTCGTTGAACACAAACGAAGTACGCGAAGTTGCAGCTATGGCGAACTTTTAATCTAAACAAAACCCAAAGTCTAAACGATGCCCTAAGGGCTGTATATATGGAGGAAGAGGGGGGGAATTTCGTGGCCCTTGGTGGTGGGGTCCGAAATCAACCCTATCTCTTGTTTCCCCACACATACGGACTCTAAAAATAGCCTATACTTATGTATTTCGAAATTACATGGGCCTGGCCCAATAATAAGGTGACGCAGCACCTAAAATAGCCTCGGGACGAAATTTATGAAGTGGCATCTTGTATATTTCGTCCAAGGCTTCATGCACCCATTATGGTGGCTTCAAAGTCCTGAAATCATCACTTGTAACTCCGTTCTTGTTCCCCTTGCGCATGCCATCATCTCCATGCTTGTTCTTGCTCCAATGTTCATCCTTCTCCAAGCTAGGCCCTTCATTTGTAAGCAAAACAAATGTATCCAATTTAGGCAGCATCATATTCTCATGAACATTAGAATCATTACCAAGAAACGAAAGTACCTGGTAATTTAGTTGGCATGCACGAGCTCTAGTAATTGGTCCAGTATGTATAGCAGCAGGGGCTGTGGGTGTAACAATTGTATTGATGTCCTCATCATCCTCCCCTTCTTGAAATGAAGTCGTCCTCGACGGAAGTTCATCTTCCCCACCCAAATAAGGCTTCAAATCTGCAATGTTAAAAGTGGGACTAACCCCAAAATCTGCAGGCAGCTGAAGTTTATATGCATTATCATTTATTTTCTCTAACACCTTAAAGGGACCATCAGCACGTGGCATTAGCTTTGATTTGCGCAAATCAGGAAATCTATCCTTACGCAAATGTAACCAAACAAGATCTCCAGGTGCAAACACAACATGTTTTCTACCCTTATCTCCAGCAAGTTTATATTTAGTATTCATACGCTCAATGTTTTCCTTAGTTAACTCATGCATTTTTAAAATCAATTCAGCACGTTGTTTAGCATCAAAATTAACCTTCTCCGAAGATGGAAGAGGCAACAAATCAATAGGTGCACGAGGTAGGAAACCATACACAACTTCAAAAGGGCACATCTTAGTAGTAGAATGCAATGAACGATTATAAGCAAATTCAATATGAGGCAAGCATTCCTCCCACATTTTCTTATTATTCTTCAAAACAGCCCTAAGCATAGTAGACAATGTTCTATTGACTACTTCAGTTTGTCCATCAGTTTGGGGGTGACAAGTAGTACTAAAAAGCAGTTTAGTCCCCAACTTAGCCCATAAACATCTCCAAAAGTGGATAAGAAATTTAGTATCACGATCTGAAACAATAATATTTGGCACACCATGCAAACGAATAATTTCACGAAAGAACAAATCAGCAACATTAACAGCATCATCGCTTTTATGACATGGTATAAAGTGTGCCATTTTCGAGAATCTATCCACGACAACAAATATGCTATCCCTCCCCTTCTTTGTTCGAGGTAAACCTAAAACAAAGTCCATAGATATATCCTCCCAAGGAACACTAGGTACAGGCAAAGGCATATATAAACCATGAGGATTGAGTCGTGACTTAGCTTTTTGACATGTAGTGCAGCGAGCAATAAAACGCTCAACATCCCGTCTCATCTTTGGCCAAAAGAAATGTGTAGCAAGTACGTCCTCCGTCTTCTTCACGCCAAAGTGTCCCATTAATCCTCCTCCATGCGCCTCCTGCAACAACAAAAGACGAACGGAGCTAGCTGGAATGCATAGCTTGTTAGCAGAAACACAAATCCATCATTAACAACAAACTTGTTCCACATTCTTCCTTCTTTACAATTCTGCATTACATCTTTAAAATCAGCATCATGCACATATTGATCTTTGATGGTCTCCAAACCAAATATTTTGAAGTCAAGTTGTGAAAGCATAGTATAGCGACGAGACAATGCATCAGCAATAACATTTTCTTTTCCCTTCTTGTGTTTAATGACATAAGGGAAAGTCTCAATGAATTCAACCCATTTAGCATGTCTACGATTCAGTTTAGCTTGACTTTTAATATGTTTCAAAGATTCATGATCAGAATGTATAACAAATTCTTTGGGCCATAAATAATGTTGCCATGTTTCTAAAGTCCGAACAAGAGCATATAATTCTTTATCATAAGTAGAATAATTCAGACTAGGCCCACTCAATTTTTCAGAAAAGTATGCAACAAGTTTGCCATCTTGTAATAACACACCTCCTAATCCAATTCCGCTAGCATCACATTCAAGCTCAAAAGTCTTATTAAAATCAGGAAGTTGGAGTAAAGGAGCATGTGTCAACTTATCTTTCAATACCGTGAAGGCTTCTTCCTGTGCGGTACCCCAAAGAAAAGGCACATCTTTCTTTGTAAGCTCATTGAGAGGTGCAGCAATGGTGCTGAAATCTCTCACAAAACGCCTATAGAATCCAGCGAGGCCAAGAAAACTCCTCACTTGTGTGACCGTTTTGGGTTGCGGCCAACTCTCAATAGCTTCAATCTTGGCTTTATCAACTTCAATTCCCTGTGGAGTAACAACATAGCCAAGAAAAGATACTCGGTCGGTGCAAAAGGTGCACTTCCCAAGGTTACCAAACAAACGTGCATCACGTAGAGCAATAAAAACAGCACGTAAATGTTCCAAATGTTCTTCCAAAGATCTGCTATATGTCATCAAAGTAAACTACCACAAATCGTCCAATGAAAGCACGTAAAACTTCGTTCATTAATCTCATGAAAGTACTAGGTGCATTAGTTAACCCAAGAGGCATGACTAACCACTCATATAATCCAAACTTAGTTTTGAATGCTGTTTTCCATTCATCTCCCAATTTCATACGAATTTGATGGTATGCACTACGTAAATCAACTTTGGAGAATATTGTAGAGCCACTCAATTCATCAAGCATATCATCTAGCCTAGGAATAGGATGACGATAACGAATAGTAATATTATTAATGCCTCTACAATCAACACACATACGTGATGTACCATCCTTTTTCGGCACTAGAATAATAGGAACAGCACAAGGACTAAGGGATTCGCGTATATAACCTTTGTCGAGAAGCTCTTGTACTTGACGCATAATGATGAGGACATCAATACAATTGTTACACCCACAGCCCCTGCTGCTATACATACTGGACCAATTACGAGAGCTCGTGCACGCCAACTAAATTACCAGGTACTTTCGTTTCTTGGTAATGATTCTAATGTTCATGAGAATATGATGCTGCCTAAATTGGATACATTTGTTTTGCTTACAAATGAAGGGCCTAGCTTGGAGAAGGATGAACATTGGAGCAAGAACAAGCATGGAGATGATGGCATGCGCAAGGGGAACAAGAACGGAGTTACAAGTGATGATTTCAGGACTTTGAAGCCACCATAATGGGTGCATGAAGCCTTGGACGAAATATACAAGATGCCACTTCATAAATTTCGTCCCGAGGCTATTTTAGGTGCTGCGTCACCTTATTATTGGGCCAGGCCCATGTAATTTCGAAATACATAAGTATAGGCTATTTTTAGAGTCCGTATGTGTGGGGAAACAAGAGATAGGGTTGATTTCGGACCCCTCCACCAAGGGCCACGAAATTCCCCCCCTCTTCCTCCATATATACAGCCCTTAGGAAATCGTTTAGACTTTGGGTTTTGTTTAGATTAAAAGTTCGCCATAGCTGCAACTTCGCGTACTTCGTTTGTGTTCAACGACCAGACAAAGGCGTCACAGAACCCCACCTTGATCAATAAAGCTTTCATCTTATATTCGCAATATCCAGATTGCAATCTTAGTTTCTTGCTTGTTCTTCGTTTGCTCGCAGGAAACAGACCCTCGTGGTCAGGTTGATCGTGCTCCGGCGTGGTCAATAACCTCTCGGAGTTGGTTTAGCGATTGCTAAGGCGCGACGTCCTCGCACGTTCGTAGTCGGATCGTCAAAGTCGACTTCCACCAAAGCGAAATCCACCATCTCATCGAAAGACGGGACACCTTTGCCTCTATCATTTTCCTTGTCTTAAACGCTGCAATTTTTGAAGCAATTCACGTTGATAATATGGTGGAACCCAACGCGTACGCATAGCAGTTTTCAAAGCAGCCCAAGTAGTTGGAATAGGATATAATCTACAATGTTCAGACCACCATACACATGCAAAACTAGTGAAAGCACAAACAGCAGCAGCAACTCGTCTCTCCTCAGGATATTGTAAACATGTAAATCGTTGTTCAGTTTCTAACTCCCAAGTAAGATATATATCAGGAACATATCTACCCTCAAATGGTGGAATATTCAATTTCAGTTTAGGAATATGGACATCATCGCGTACCTGAGGTGGTGGTGCAGGCCTACCATTACGAATATATACCTGAGGTCGACCTGCTGGTGGTGGTGCTGGTGGCTGCTCGTAGATCTGATTTTGATCAACCTCATCCTCATAATCGCCCGCATACTCATCATCCTCCTGGGTACCAGCAACAGCAGTAGCAGGAGCCATAGAAGTATCAACAGCAGCACCAACAGTTTGGCCAAACGCAAGAGGAACACGGCTCGCTCGGCGAAGGTCTATTTCGCGACGTGGAGGTAGTCGCTGTTGTTGTTGTTGGAGAGGTGCGTTAGGTGCAGCGGGTGGTGATGGTGGAAGACGCGTGAGCAATTCATTAAATCTGTTATCGAGCTTTGTTTCGAACGTCTTCTCAAGGCCAGTGATCTTCTCCATGGCCTCTTCAAAATTGTTCAGCACATCTTGCACCTGTTCAGTCATCATTTGCTGAAACTTATCATGAAGCTCCTTGTTCGATAAATTCTCCCAGTCAATCTCGTCGGCTTGTGATCCTGGCATGGTTAGCAGCAATAGAAACACACAAGAATATGATCCTACAGACTACGAACAAGTGGTGGTGGTGGGTGTCACAAATCCGTCAAGCAAAACTCAAATTCTTACCAGTTCTTACCCAGCAACAGGCGGTGATCGGCAACCGTTGTTGTCACAACTCTCAAAGCTTGGATGGAGCGATTACCAGGGAGAGTCAAACGCACGACGTAGATGTATGTGGAGCTGGGAAGGCTTATACTATGGTAGCAAAAAGGGTCAGCAATAATCAATTCAGAGATGCAAAGTTGAATAAACGCTCAACGACGGTACTGTGCTGGTCCTAGGCTAGACTGTGCTAGAGACGCGAGCCTAGAACACCAACAAAATCACGGCGCGGCACGTAAACAAGGGAAAAGCACACTCTGAATTTTTTTTCGCTGTTTTTTTTTGCGCTGCTTTTTTTTTGCGAAAAATCACTATAATGGCGAGTGTCTCAAAACTCTTCCTAGCTCAAACTGACTGGATGGGCACGAAATTTTTCGACCAATTTTTTTTTTGACTGCCCGGACCCAAAAACTGGAAACGGGTCAAAAAAACTTCCTATAATGGCACCTGTCTCAAAACACTCAGAAACACCTAAAAATAGGATAGCCAGAAATTTTTTCGAAAAATGCGTTTTCGAAAAATTTTGGGCCTAAACGGAGCGTGGCTACCCGACTCTAGATGGATCGGAATCTACTCCGACTCTAAATTTTTTTTTTCCGAAACCTACTCCGGCAAGGAAACACGAATCGGAATCTAGATGGATCCCGAAAACAAACCTAATAAGCAAGGAACTCGGATTGGTGGTGGATATATGGTGGTGGTATATGGCAGCGGTGGTGGTAGCGGTGGTAGTATATGGATATGGATCGGTGGTGGTATATGGGCACGGATTGGTGGTGGTATATGGATACGAATTCGGAGCGGTGGTGGTAGATGGCAGGGGCGATGATGATGGTGCGGCGGCGGCGTGACAACTTATGACCAGAACTCGAAACTCTAAAAGACTAGACTCTAAGACCAGCAACTAGACCGACGATGCAACCGCAAATTCAACAAAGCAAAACCCTAAAAAGATTATGCAAAGGCTCAAATTGGTTCAGATATGATGAACTAACCCTAATTTTTTTTGTGTGGCTTTTTCGTGGACTGTAGGTATGAAGAACAGACTCGATCTAAACTACGAAAAACTGTAAAATCTCAACGAGCAACCTAGAAATCTGATACCACTTGATAGAGGCAAAGGTGTCCCGTCTTTCGATGAGATGATGGATATCGCTTTGGTGGAAGTCGACTTTGACGATCCGACTACGAACGTGCGAGGACGTCGCACCTTAGCAATCGCTAAACCAACTCCGAGAGGTTATTGACCACGCCGGAGCACGATCAACCTGACCACGAGGGTCTGTTTCCTGCGAGCAAACGAAGAACAAGCAAGAAACTGAGATTGCAATCTGGATATTGCGAATATAAGATGAAAGCTTTATTGATCAAGGTGGGGTTCTGTGACGCCTTTGTCTGGTCGTTGAACACAAACGAAGTACGCGAAGTTGCAGCTATGGCGAACTTTTAATCTAAACAAAACCCAAAGTCTAAACGATGCCCTAAGGGCTGTATATATGGAGGAAGAGGGGGGAATTTCGTGGCCCTTGGTGGAGGGGTCCGAAATCAACCCTATCTCTTGTTTCCCCACACATACGGACTCTAAAAATAGCCTATACTTATGTATTTCGAAATTACATGGGCCTGGCTGATAGAGGCAAAGGTGTCCCGTCTTTCGATGAGATGGTGGATTTCGCTTTGGTGGAAGTCGACTTTGACGATCCGACTACGAACGTGCGAGGACGTCGCGCCTTAGCAATCGCTAAACCAACTCCGAGAGGTTATTGACCACGCCGGAGCACGATCAACCTGACCACGAGGGTCTGTTTCCTGCGAGCAAACGAAGAACAAGCAAGAAACTGAGATTGCAATCTGGATATTGCGAATATAAGATGAAAGCTTTATTGATCAAGGTGGGGTTCTGTGACGCCTTTGTCTGGTCGTTGAACACAAACGAAGTACGCGAAGTTGCAGCTATGGCGAACTTTTAATCTAAACAAAACCCAAAGTCTAAACGATGCCCTAAGGGCTGTATATATGGAGGAAGAGGGGGGAATTTCGTGGCCCTTGGTGGAGGAGTCCGAAATCAACCCTATCTCTTGTTTCCCCACACATACGGACTCTAAAAATAGCCTATACTTATGTATTTCGAAATTACATGGGCCTGGCCCAATAATAAAGTGACGCAGCACCTAAAAGATCCTCGGGACGAAATTTATGAAGTGGCATCTTGTATATTTCGTCCAAGGCTTCATGCACCCATTATGGTGGCTTCAAAGTCCTGAAATCATCACTTGTAACTCCGTTCTTGTTTCCCTTGCGCATGCCATCATCTCCATGCTTGTTCTTGCTCCAATGTTCATCCTTCTCCAAGCTAGGCCCTTCATTTGTAAGCAAAACAAATGTATCCAATTTAGGCAGCATCATATTCTCATGAACATTAGAATCATTACCAAGAAACGAAAGTACCTGGTAATTTAGTTGGCGTGCACGAGCTCTAGTAATTGGTCCAGTATGTATAGCAGCAGGGGCTGTGGGTGTAACAATTGTATTGATGTCCTCATCACTGGCCCAATAATAAGGTGACGCAGCACCTAAAATAGCCTCGGGACGAAATTTATGAAGTGGCATCTTGTATATTTCGTCCATGGCTTCATGCACCCATTATGGTGGCTTCAAAGTCCTGAAATCATCACTTGTAACTCTGTTCTTGTTCCCCTTGCGCATGGCATCATCTCCATGCTTGTTCTTGCTCCAATGTTCATCCTTCTCCAAGCTAGGCCCTTCATTTGTAAGCAAAACAAATGTATCCAATTTAGGCAGCATCATATTCTCATGAACATTAGAATCATTACCAAGAAACGAAAGTACCTGATAATTTAATTGGCGTGCGCGAGCTCTAGTAATTGGTCCCGTATATGTAGCAGTAGGGGCTGTGGGTGTAACAATGGTATTGATGTCCTCATCAACTGCTATGCGTACTCGTTGGGTTCCCCCATATTATCAACGTGAATAGCTTCAAAAATTGCAGCGTTTAATAGAAGGAAACAATTATGTAGAAGAATATTAGCAGGAATTACAATGTAGCATGATTAGATGTGGTATTGTGGAGGAGAAGGAAGCTATGCTTGCACGTTTTATGGGTGGATTAAATAGAGAGATTCAAACCATTCTAGAGTATAAGGAGTATAATAATATCACTTGTTTATTGCATCTTGCTTGCAAAGCTGAACGTAAAGTGCGGGACCGACACGCATTGGCGTGAACTGACTTATTTGCAGGTCGACCTTCATCATGGACACCGCGTGCATCCTCTACTCCCAGACGTCCTACTGCAGCACCACTGACTTCAGCTGCCAATTCCAACCGAGATAGAAGAAAACAGGCACCATGATGCGGAGCATCCCACGATCAACCCCATGGACGTATCTACATCTCCCATGACACCAAAAGCTATCGAAGATAAGGTGAACTCGCTCCTCTCCGAACTACCCCTTTGTACACAGGAGACACGGCTACTACCTCAAGCGGAAACACTATGTGTGATCAGGTACTTTTAAGAAGGCCACGGAACAGCTACATCCAATGGCCAAGACGGCGAGGACACCGAGTATGAAGGACAAGAAGAAGAGCTACCGAAGAAGCTCCAGCGAGCGGACGTCCGACCAGGACCGGACGTCCGACGCCTGACGCTCCAGCCAGCGGATGTCTGACCGGGACCAGACGTCTGGCGCCTGAAGGCCCAGCCGAACCCAAGTCCCAGCCGATGAGAGCTACAGCAAGCGGACGACCGACCCGCATCGGACGACCAGCAACACGGCCCAGCGAGCGAGCGACCGGCCGCACCGGATGACCGGCAAATACACACCCGAAGCATTTCAGCGGAAAACCGAAGCCACCGGACGATCGACCACCTCCGGACGTACGACAACACGATCACAGAACGAAATTAGCGGAAGTCCGATCCCCACATGATGTACGGACCTCCGCGAGCGACTGGACGACCGGTAGAGACCGGACGTCCCCTGCCTGTGTGTGCACAGCTTCGGGCCCGAAGCCCATGTAACCCTTCATTCCGCCCCCTTTTGCACTTAGACTATAAACAGAACTCCTTCTCCTCCTAGTTAGGGTTAGCGTCGTGATAGCTCATTTGTGAGATAGAGCCTCGCTCATCCATCTAGATTTGCTCCTCCGAGAGAGACCGTGCCTCTTCGGAGAAGATCCACTTGGATTCAAGACCCCTAACAGGAAGAACTCAAGACCTCCTCACGGAGAAGAACTGGTTACCCTATGTATCGTCCCTTGTTGGATTCGGATCGTGTATCTCTTTGTGTTTCAAGGATCTAGCATATGTGTGATCATCTCTTGTTGGTTGAGTGATTTCTCTTGTGTTACCCCTCATTTTCCCCTCTTGTTCTTCGTGTTCTCTGTAGGGATTCCCTCCAAACGTGAAAGATCGGGCATCTAGGGTTCTATCCTACATCATCTTGGTATCATGAGCCACGTTGATCACATTTTTGGAGCCCCTGCCCTTTGTTTTCTAGCTTAATTTTGTTGTTTTTCGTCCTAATCCGAAAATCCCAACCAAAAATAGCCCCTAATTTTTTTTGTGATTTGTTGGTGAGATGAACTTTTGTTGGATTTGATCCATGGATTTGCTTTGCCACGTGTGGATCTAGCTTTCCCCCATCTTCTCCACCATTTCCATCCACAAAATCGCTCGGATTTGACCTCTCCACCTTCCTCCACCACGAACCCGGGTGTTCATCCCGTGCCCGATTTCACCCAGGCACCAAACGTCTGCCAGCCACCGGACGTCCGACGACTGGATGACCGCTCACCACCGAATGTCCGTTGAACCCTAACGAAACTAAAAAACTTCAGTTTGGCCTCCACCACCTCCCCACTTTCCACCTTCACTTTTTCTCTCCGATTACACCATTGCTCCACCACCGCTTTCTGCAAGCACCACCATCGCTCACCGCTACCACCTCCGACAATTTTGACCTGTTTTGGCTTTGAGAATTTGAGTCATGGTTCCCGTGTCCTATTGTGTTTCGTCTATATAGGTACGGTTTGACATCAACATCACCACCGCTCATCTTTGCCAAGGACTCGACATCGACCACAATCGTCCGTGCTTTCAAACGACTACCACGGCGGTAACCTCGATGACATCTTTGTCTATTCCATGCCATTCCATTGATAACCACCATAGCCTTAACTTTGCGTTTCTTACCCATCGTGACTAGCCTTTGAGTATAGCCGGCAACTTGACTTGTGCACATTAGTGATCATACTCCACATAGCATACATACCATATCATAGTGGTGCATATCTTGGTATCATCTCTTGTGTCACAAAGTTGTCACCACATAAACAATTGTTATCTTGGTTCGTGAAGTTTTGCATGAGAAAAGAGCTCATAAGTGAAAGAGCCAAACAAGCTTTTAAGCAAAATAGGAAAGATAAGCAAAGAGCTTATAAGCAAGAACCATAGCATCATACTACATTAAGATTGTCATATGTCGATCATCTTGGATCATATCACCGGAATACCATACATATAGCATACTTGGGATAGAAGTCGTTGCATTTTTGCCTAGTAGGTTGCGCACAAGTTTCGTATCCTCCTAGCGTCTCTCTAGAGTTGTGCAATCGTGCTAGCGTCTCTCTAGAGTTGTGCAACAAGAGCATTTTCGTGGTCTCCACATTTTGGCTCATTCCTTGGTTGCACGACCCCACTTATCTACTTGCATGTGTGTTTCTGTGTACCATATCTTGTTATTGGTCTACTTGTTGCATTTGCAAATTTGTGAATCTTTTCCAACATTATTGAAGCTCACTAACTATTGCATCAAGTTTGTGCCACCATCCAAACCGAGCTCCACCATAAGCTTTTACTTATGTAGGTGTGAGAACCAACAATAATTGGTACCAATTGTGCTATTTCCTTGTCCACATTTGAATGATCATTGATCCATATTGAACATCGGTCAAGGTACATTTGGTATAAGTTCTTATCGTTCTCCCACCCACATATTTGTTTGGAATGATGGATAAGCCAAGTTCTTCTACCAATCCACTCTTCATCGAGCATGATGACGACATGTCATCCTATGTCACCAAGAGCCACCTCTTCGGTGCACAACGAGTTTTGCATCAAGAACAACAAGCAATGAGCGACCGCATCGACAATCTCGCCACGGACTTGGTACTCTCCAAGCAACGAACAAGAGACTACTTCGACAACAAGCTCGATGCTCACAAACAAGAGAACAATGCAAGAATGGATGAGATTCGTGCCTTGTTGGTGAACCGCCATTCTTCCACTTCTTCCTACTCAAGACGGAGCTGTTCGAGTCGACACACCGACGACACCTTCTCCGGCTCAAGTACACCGACATCGAACACTCTACCTAGAGCCACGCGTCAAGACCGTCAAGCATCTCGCAATCCTCCACACGGCAATCATCCACAAGAGCAAGTCGATGAGCAAGCACATCGTCATCGACAAAACCAAGTCCCTCTTGCACAAGCACAAGAACGATAATGTCAGTGTCTCCAAGAGGAAGAGCGAGTGCGACAACATCAAGACGAACAAGACATCGAGGCTCAACGTCAAGAACAATGCATACATGAAGCACAAGCACTTGAAGCGCAACATTCCCTCCGAGAATCAAGTCGAGCCATTGCTAACCGGAACCAAGATAGGCGCAATCGAGAGGAAGCACTTCGCGAAGAAATTCAAGAGCGAGCTGATAACCCACAAGTGTAGGGGATAATTGTAGCCTCTTTCGATAAGTAGAGTGTCGAACCCAACGAGGAGCTAAAGGTAGAACAAATATCCTCTCAAGTCCTATCTGCCACTGATATGACTCTACGCAAGCTTAGTGTTCTCTTTACCTAGAACAAGTATGAAACTACAAGTACTTTGTAGGTGTTGTTGGATAGGTTTGCAAGATAATAAAGAACACGTAAATAAAAAGTAGGGGCTGTTTAAATAAAGAAGCAATAAAGTAAATATAGCGAGTGTGGAAAAGTGGTGGTAGGAGTTGTGAAATTTTCCCTAAGCAACTGACTACTTTACTAGACCGATAGCAAGTTTCATGTGGGAGAGGCATAAGCTAACATACTTTCTCTTCTCGGATCATATGCACTTATGATTGGAACTCTAGCAAGCATCCACAACTACTAAAGATCATTAAGGTAAACCCAACCATAGCATTAAAGCATCAAGTCCCCTTTATCCCATACGCCACAACCCCCTTACTCGGATTTAAGCTTATGTCACTCTAGCAACCCACTATAAGTGAATCATGAACGTATTGCAACACCCTATAGCGGGAATCCCTCACGCCTGCGCGATGCGGAGGGCACAATAGGACATCAACATAACCACAAGCAAATTAAACCAATCATAGCAATTCATCAATCACCGATAGGACAACGAAAATCTACTCAGACATCATAGGATGGCAACACATCATTGAATAATAATATGAAGCATAAAGCACCATGTTCAAATAGAGGGTACATCGGGTTGCGGGAGAGTGGACCACTGAATATAGATGGGGTAAGGTGATGGAGATGTTGGTGAAGATGGCGGAGGTGTTGGTGAAGATCACGGTGATGATGATGGCCCTCGGCAGCGCTCCGGCGCCACCGGAAGCAAGGGGGAGAGAGCCCCTGTTCTTCTTTTTCTTCCTTGACCTTCTCCCTAGATGGGAGAAGGGTTTCCCCTCTGGTCCTTGGCTCCCATGGCGTGGGAGGGGCGAGAGCCCCTCCGAGATTGGATCTATCTCTCTGTCTCTCTCTGTTTCTGCGTTCGGAGATTCTGCCCTTCCACCGTTTCTTTTATATCCGGAGATTCGTAACTCCGATTGGGGTGAATCTTTCGCCCAAATTTTTCTCATAAAATTAGCTTGCGGCAAAAGAAGAGCGTCAACCACCTTATGGGGTGCCCACGAGGGTCGAGGGCGCGCCTGCCCCCCTAGGGCGCGCTCCCCTGTCTCGTGGGCCCCTCGGGCACCGTCTCGCGTTGATTCTTTCTCCCGAAAATCAGAAATATTCCAAAATAATTCTCCGTCCTTTTTTATCCCGTTTGGACTCCGTTTGATATTGGGTTTCTGCGAAACATAAAACATGCAACAAACAGGAACTGACACTGGGCACTGGATCAATATGTTAGTCCCAAAAATAGTATAAAAAGTTGCCAAAAGTATATGGAAGTTGAATAATATTGGCATGAAACAATCAAAAATTATATATATGAAGGAGACATATAAGCATTCCCAAGCTTAATTCCTGCTCATCCTCGAGTAGGTAAATGATAAAAAAGATAATTTTTGATGTGGAATGCTACCTAGCATAATCTTGATCATATCTCTAATCATGGCATGAATATTATGACACGAGTGATTCAAAGCAATAGTCTATCATTTGACATAAAAACAATAATACTTAGGGCATCCCAACAAACAATCATGTCTTTCAAAATATCAATGCTTCAGAATGTTATCTCTACAAAATCATATAGTCTTGTATGCTCCCTTTTCTTAAGACAGGGTACCCCTCATGCCTATCCCGGTGTCAGCCAAGCAATTGTTTCATACTTTAGTATTCTCAAACTTTTTTGAACCTTCACGCAATACATGAGCGTGAGCCATGGATATAGCACTATGGGTGGAATATAATATGATGGTGGGGGTATGTGGAGAAGACAAAAAGGGAGAAAGTCTCACATTGACGTGGCAAATCAATGGGCTATGGAGATGCCCATCAATTGATGTTAATACGAGGAGTAGGGATTGCCATGCAACGGATGCACTAGAGCTATAAGTGTATGAAAGCTCAAACTGAAAGTAAGTGGGCGTGCATCCAACTTGCTTGCTCATGAAGACCTAGGGCATTTGAGGAAGCCCATCGTTGGAATATACAATCCAAGTTCTATAATGAAAATTCCCACTAGTATATGAAAGTGACAATATAGGAGACTCTCTATATGAAGAACATGGTGCTACTCTGAAGCACAAGTGTGGTAAAAGGATAGTAACATTTCCCCTTTTCTTTTTTTTCTTTTTTTGGGCGGGCTTCTTTGGCCCCCTTTTTTATTTAGGCTTCTTTGGCCTCTCATTTTTTTCTCTTTTTTTCATGGGGCAATGCTCTATAAGATGAACATCACACTTTTATTTACTTACAACTCAATATTACAAATACTAGAACAAAGATATGACTCTAAATGAATGCCTCCGGCAGTGTACCGGGATGTGCAAAGATCTAGCGTAGCAATGACATCAAAAAGCGGACAAGCCATGAAAACATCATGCTAGCTATCTTACAATCATGCAAGGCGATATGACAATGAATGCTCAAGTCATGTATATGATGATGATGGAAGTTGCATGGCAATATATCTCGGAATGGCTATGGAAATGCCATGATAGGTAGGTATGGTGGCTGTTTTGAGGAAGACATAAGGAGGCTTATGTGTGATAGAGTGTATTGTATCACGGGGTTTGGATGCACCGGCGAAGTTTGCACCAACTCTCAAGGTGAGAAAGGGCAATGCACGGTACCGAAGAGGCTAGCAATGATGGAAGGGTGAGAGTGCGTATAATCCATGGACTCAACATTAGTCATAAAGAAATCACATACTTATTGCAAAAATTTATTAGCCCTTGAAACAAAGTACTACACGCATGCTCATAGGGGAGAGGTTGGTAGGAGTTAACCATCGCATGCCCCCGACCTTCACGCAAAGATAAACAATCAAAATACAATGCGCGCCAATTTGGTTACATAGTTAGTAGACCATACGTGCATGCTTCGGGAATCACAAATCTTAACACCAACGTCCTTACTAAACACAACCATCTACTAGTACCTCCCACATATTATCACCTCTATATCACAAAACTATTGCAAGAAATCAAACATATCATATTCAGTGATCCACAAGTTTTATGTAGGATTTTTATGACTAACCTTGTGATTGACCAATTCCTGTCATCTCTCTTGAATTGATATAAGTGAAGCAAGAGAGTTTAATTATTTCTACCAAAGATATGCCCACTGTTGGGGAACGTTGCAGAAAATTAAATTTTTTTCCTATGGTTTCACCAAGATCCATCTATGAGTTCATCTAAGCAACGAGTGATAGGAGAGAGATTGCATCTACGTACCACTTGTAGATCGCGTGCGGAAGCGTTCAAGAGAACGAGGATGATGGAGTCGTACTCACTGTGATCCAGATCACCGATGACCCAGTGCCGAACGGACAGCACCTCCGCGTTCAACACACGTACGGAGTGGATGACGTCTCCTCCTTCTTGATCCGGCAAGGGGGAAGGAGAGGTTGATGAAGATCCAGCAGCACAACGGCGTGGTGGTGGATGCAGCAGGACTCCGGCAGGGCTTCGCCAAGCTATTGCGGGAGGAGGAAGAGGTGTAGCAGGGGGAGGGAGGCGCCAAGACACAGGGTGCGGCTGCCCTCCCTCCCCCCTCGTTTATATAGGCCCCCAGGGGGGGCGCCGGCCCTGGGAGATCCAATCTCCCAAGGGGGGCGGCGGCCAGGGGGGTGGAGTGCCCCCAAGGCAAGTAGGGTGCGCCCCCCACCCTAGGGTTTTCAACCCTAGGCGCAGGGGGGGTGATAGAGGCAAAGGTGTCCCGTCTTTCGATGAGATGATGGATATCGCTTTGGTGGAAGTCGACTTTGACGATCCGACTACGAACGTGCGAGGACGTCGCGCCTTAGCAATCGCTAAACCAACTCCGAGAGGTTATTGACCACGTCGGAGCACGATCAACCTGACCACGAGGGTCTGTTTCCTGCGAGCAAACGAAGAACAAGCAAGAAACTGAGATTGCAATCTGGATATTGCGAATATAAGATGAAAGCTTTATTGATCAAGGTGGGGTTCTGTGACGCCTTTGTCTGGTCGTTGAACACAAACGAAGTACGCGAAGTTGCAGCTATGGCGAACTTTTAATCTAAACAAAACCCAAAGTCTAAACGATGCCCTAAGGGCTGTATATATGGAGGAAGAGGGGGGAATTTCGTGGCCCTTGGTGGAGGGGTCCGAAATCAACCCTATCTCTTGTTTCCCCATACATACGGACTCTAAAAATAGCCTATACTTATGTATTTCGAAATTATATGGGCCTAGCCCAATAATAAGGTGACGCAGCACCTAAAATAGCCTCGGGACGAAATTTATGAAGTGGCATCTTGTATATTTCGTCCAAGGCTTCATGCACCCATTATGGTGGCTTCAAAGTCCTGAAATCATCACTTGTAACTCCGTTCTTGTTCCCCTTGCGCATGCCATCATCTCCATGCTTGTTCTTGCTCCAATGTTCATCCTTCTCCAAGCTAGGCCCTTCATTTGTAAGCAAAACAAATGTATCCAATTTAGGCAGCATCATATTCTCATGAACATTAGAATCATTACCAAGAAACGAAAGTACCTGGTAATTTAGTTGGCGTGCACGAGCTCTAGTAATTGGTCCAGTATGTATAGCAGCAGGGGCTGTGGGTGTAACAATTGTATTGATGTCCTCATCAGCAAATCAGGAAATCTATCCTTACGCAAATGTAACCAAACAAGATCTCCAGGTGCAAACACAACATGTTTTCTACCCTTATCTCCAGCAAGTTTATATTTAGCATTCATGCGCTCAATGTTTTCCTTAGTTAACTCATGCATTTTTAAAATCAATTCAGCACGTTGTTTAGCATCAAAATTAACCTTCTCCGAAGATGGAAGAGGCAACAAATCAATAGGTGCACGAGGTAGGAAACCATACACAACTTCAAAAGGGCACATCTTAGTAGTAGAATGCAATGAACGATTATAAGCAAATTCAATATGAGGCAAGCATTCCTCCCACATTTTCTTATTATTCTTCAAAACAGCCCTAAGCATAGTAGACAATGTTCTATTGACTACTTCAGTTTGTCCATCAGTTTGGGGGTGACAAGTAGTACTAAAAAGCAGTTTAGTCCCCAACTTGGCCCATAAACATCTCCAAAAGTGGCTAAGAAATTTAGTATCACGATCTGAAACAATAGTATTTGGCACACCATGCAAGCGAATAATTTCACGAAAGAACAAATCAGCAACATTAACAGCATCATCGCTTTTATGACATGGTATAAAGTGTGCCATTTTCGAGAATCTATCCACGACAACAAATATGCTATCCCTCCCCTTCTTTGTTCGAGGTAAACCTAATAAGCAAGGAACTCGGATTGGTGGTGGATATATGGTGGTGGTATATGGCAGCGGTGGTGGTAGCGGTGGTAGTATATGGATATGGATCGGTGGTGGTATATGGACACGGATTGGTGGTGGTATATGGATACGGATTCGGTGCGGTGGTGGTAGATGGCAGGGGCGATGATGATGGTGCGGCGGCGGCGTGACAACTTATGACCAGAACTCGAAACTCTACAAGACTAGACTCTAAGACCAGCAACTAGACACGACGATGCAACCGCAAATTCAACAAAGCAAAACCCTAAAAAGATTATGCAAGGCTCAGATTGGTTCGGATATGATGAACTAACCCTAAATTTTTTTGTGGCTTTTTCGTGGACTATAGGTATGAAGAACAGACTCGATCTAAACTACGAAAAACTGTAAAATCTCACCGAGCAACCTGGAAATCTGATACCACTTGATAAAGGCAAAGGTGACCCGTCTTTCGATGAGATGGTGGATTTCGCTTTGGTGGAAGTCGACTTTGACGATCCGACTACGAACGTGCGAGGACGTCGCGCCTTAGCAATCGCTAAACCAACTCCGAGAGGTTATTGACCACGCCGGAGCACGATCAACCTGACCACGAGGGTCTGTTTCCTGCGAGCAAACGAAGAACAAGCAAGAAACTAAGATTGCAATCTGGATATTGCGAATATAAGATGAAAGCTTTATTGATCAAGGTGGGGTTCTGTGACGCCTTTGTCTGGTCGTTGAACACAAACGAAGTACGCGAAGTTGCAGCTATGGCGAACTTTTAATCTAAACAAAACCCGAAGTCTAAACGATGCCCTAAGGGCTGTATATATGGAGGAAGAGGGGGGAATTTCGTGGCCCTTGGTGGAGGGGTCCGAAATCAACCCTATCTCTTGTTTCCCCACACATACGGACTCTAAAAATAGCCTATACTTATGTATTTCGAAATTACATGGGCCTGGCCCAATAATAAGGTGTCGCAGCACCTAAAATAGCCTCGGGACGAAATTTATGAAGTGGCATCTTGTATATTTCGTCCAAGGCTTCATGCACCCATTATGGTGGCTTCAAAGTCCTGAAATCATCACTTGTAACTCCGTTCTTGTTTCCCTTGCGCATCATCATCTCCATGCTTGTTCTTGCTCCAATGTTCATCCTTCTCCAAGCTAGGCCCTTCATTTGTAAGCAAAACAAATGTATCCAATTTACGCAGCATCATATTCTCATGAACATTAGAATCATTACCAAGAAACGAAAGTACCTGGTAATTTAGTTGGCGTGCACGAGCTCTAGTAATTGGTCCAGTATGTATAGCAGCAGGGGCTGTGGGTGTAACAATTGTATTGATGTCCTCATCATCCTCCCCTTCTTGAAATGAAGTCGTCCTCGACGGAAGTTCATCTTCCTCACCCAAATAAGGCTTCAAATCTGCAATTTTAAAAGTGGGACTAACCCCAAAATCTGCAGGCAGCTCAAGTTTATATGCATTATCATTTATTTTCTCTAACACCTTAAAGGGACAATCAGCACGTGGCATTAACTTTGATTTGCGCAAATGATAGAGGCGGGGGTGTCCCGATCTTTCGATGAGATGATGGATATCGCTTTGGTGGAAGTCGACTTTGACGATCCGACTACGAACGTGCGAGGACGTCGCGCCTTAGCAATCGCTAAACCAACTCCGAGAGGTTATTGACCACGCCGGAGCACGATCAACCTGACCACGAGGGTCTGTTTCCTGCGAGCAAACGAAGAACAAGCAAGAAACTAAGATTGCAATCTGGATATTGCGAATATAAGATGAAAGCTTTATTGATCAAGGTGGGGTTCTGTGACGCCTTTGTCTGGTCGTTGAACACAAACGAAGTACGCGAAGTTGCAGCTATGGCGAACTTTTAATCTAAACAAAACCCAAAGTCTAAACGATGCCCTAAGGGCTGTATATATGGAGGAAGAGGGGGGAATTTCGTGGCCCTTGGTGGAGGGGTCCGAAATCAACCCTATCTCTTGTTTCCCCACACATACGGACTTTAAAAATAGCCTACACTTATGTATTTCGAAATTACATGGGCCTGGCCCAATAATAAGGTGACGCAGCACCTAAAATAGCCTCGGGACGAAATTTATGAAGTGGCATCTTGTATATTTCGTCCAAGGCTTCATGCACCCATTATGGTGGCTTCAACGTCCTGAAATCATCACTTGTAACTCCGTTCTTGTTCCCCTTGCGCATGCCATCATCTCCATGCTTGTTCTTGCTCCAATGTTCATCCTTCTCCAAGCTAGGCCCTTCATTTGTAAGCAAAACAAATGTATCCAATTTAGGCAGCATCATATTCTCATGAACATTAGAATCATTACCAAGAAACGAAAGTACCTGGTAATTTAGTTGGCGTGCGCGAGCTCTAGTAATTGGTCCAGTATGTATAGCAGCAGGGCCTGTGGGTGTAACAATGGTATTGATGTCCTCCCATCTCATCTTTGGCCAAAAGAAATGTGTAGCAAGTACGTCCTCCGTCTTCTTCACGCCAAAGTGTCCCATTAATCCTCCTCTATGCGCCTCCTGCAACAACAAAAGACGAACGGAGCTAGCTGGAATGCATAGCTTGTTAGCACGAAACACAAATCCATTGTTAACAACAAACTTGTTCCACATTCTTCCTTCTTTACAATTCTGCATTACATCTTTAAAATCAGCATCATGCACATATTGATCTTTGATGGTCTCCAAACCAAATATTTTGAAGTCAAGTTGTGAAAGCATAGTATAGCGACGAGACAATGCATCAACAATAACATTTTCTTTTCCCTTCTTGTGTTTAATGACATAAGGGAAAGTCTCAATGAATTCAACCCATTTAGCATGTCTACGATTCAGTTTAGCTTGACTTTTAATATGTTTCAAAGATTCATGATCAGAATGTATAACAAATTCTTTGGGCCATAAATAATGTTGCCATGTTTCTAAAGTCCGAACAAGAGCATATAATTCTTTATCATAAGTAGAATAATTCAGACTAGGCCCACTCAATTTTTCAGAAAAGTATGCAACAGGTTTGCCATCTTGTAATAACACACCTCCTAATCCAATTCCACTAGCATCACATTCAAGCTCAAAAGTCTTATTAAAATCAGGAAGTTGGAGTAAAGGAGCATGTGTCAACTTATCTTTCAATACCGTGAAGGCTTCTTCCTGTGCTGTACCCCATACAAAAGGCACATCCTTCTTTGTAAGCTCGTTGAGAGGTGCAGCAATGGTGCTGAAATCTCTCACAAAACGCCTATAGAATCCAGCGAGGCCAAGAAAACTCCTCACTTGTGTGACCGTTTTGGGCTGCGGCCAACTCTCAATAGCTTCAATCTTGGCTTTGTCAACTTCAATTCCCTGTGGAGTAACAACATAGCCAAGAAAAGATACTCGGTCGGTGCAAAAGGTGCACTTCCCAAGGTTACCAAACAAACGTGCATCACGTAGAGCAATAAAAACAGCACGTAAATGTTCCAAATGTTCTTCCAAAGATCTGCTATAAATCAGTATATCATCAAAATAGACTACCACAAATCGTCCAATGAAACCACGTAAAACTTCGTTCATTAGTCTCATGAAAGTACTAGGCGCATTAGTTAACCCAAAAGGCATGACTAACCACTCATATAATCCAAACTTAGTTTTAAATGCAGTTTTCCATTCATCTCCCAATTTCATACGAATTTGATGGTATCCACTACGCAAATCAACTTTGGAGAATATTGTAGAGCCACTCAATTCATCAAGCATATCATCTAGCCTAGGAATAGGATGACGATAACGAATAGTAATATTATTAATGCCTCTACAATCAACACACATACGTGATGTACCATCCTTTTTCGGCACTAGAATAATAGGAACAGCACAAGGACTAAGGGATTCGCGTATATAACCTTTGTCGAGAAGCTCTTGTACTTGACGCATAATCTCCTTCGTCTCCTCTGGATTGGTACGGTATGGTGCACGGTTTGGCAGTGAAGCACCGAGAATTAAGTCAATCTGATGCTCAATCCCTCGAATAGGCGGTAATCCCGGTGGCACGTCTTGTGGAAAAACGTCAGCGAACTCCTGCAAAATGTTAGTGACAGCAGGAGGCAAAGAGGAAGGCACGTCCTCGAATGAAAATAATGCCTCTTTGCACACAAAAGCATAGCAAACAGATTTGCTGAAATCTAGCTCATCAATATCAGATTTGGTGGCAAATAAACATGCACTTTTCAATTTAATTTCAGAAGCCACACTAGATGGTTTATTATTAGGCTTCATTTATTGCTCAAATTCTTTTGCCACAATCTGATTTTCACTCTTATTCTTCTCCTGTTGTGCTTTATTAGCTCTATTAATATCATCTTTCAAAATGGAATCAGGAGTCATAGGAAGCAAAGTAATATTTTTATCCTTATGAACAAGAGTATAGTGATTGTTTCTACCATGGTGTACAGAATTTTTATCAAATTGCCATGGTCTACCAAGTAATAAGGAACATGCTTGCATAGGTACCACATCACAATCAACATAATCAGCATATGTAGAGATACTAAAATGCACACGAACAGTACGTGTTACCTTAACCTTGCCGCTGTTGTTGAACCATTGGATGTAGTAAGGATGTGGATGTGGTCTTGTGGTGAGAGAAAGCTTCTCCACCATCTCCATGCTAGCCAAGTTGTTGCAACTACCTCCGTCTATGATGACGCGCACAGAACGTTCCTTCACAACTCCCTTGGTATGGAACAAATTGTGCCTCTGATTTTGCTCAGCTTGTGTGACCTGCACACTCAAAACTCGTTGAACAACTAAACATTCATACCTGTCAGCGTCTTCAGGAGCCATGTATTGCGTCTCATGATCAGAATCATCTCCACCATGTTCTTCACGTGTAATAAGAGCCAAAGTCTCCTCATCATAGTCACTAGCGGACTCATATCCACCATCCGTGGTAGCAATCATCACACGCGGAGATTTGCATTCTCTCGCATAATGACCTCCTCCCTTACAACGACGACAAATAATATCACTTGTGTGCCCTGTTGATGCCATGGAAGAAGAAGAACGCTGTGCAGGCCCCGCAGGTGCGCTCTTGGCAGATAATGGTGGTTGTGCCTGTTTTCTTGTATCACGGCTGGAGGTGGCACCGGATGGAGGTGCTGGTGCAGTTGAAGTAGAAGATGCACGTGGTGTCCATGATGAAGGTCGGCCTGCAGAAAAGTTAGTTCGCCCCAATGCTTGTCGATCCTGCACTTCACGTTCAGCTTTACAAGCAAGATGGAATAAACGAGTGATATTAGTATACTCCTTATAGTCTAGAATGGTCTGAATCTCTCTATTTAATCCACCTAGAAAACGTGCAAGCATAGCTTCATTCTTGGTAGAGGCAAAGGTGTCCCGTCTTTCGATGAGATGGTGTATTTCGCTTTGGTGGAAGTCAACTTTGACGATCCGACTACGAACGTGCGAGGACGTCGCGCCTTAGCAATCGCTAAACCAACTCCTAGAGGTTATTGACCACGCCGGAGCACGATCAACCTGACCACGAGGGTCTGTTTCCTGCGAGCAAACGAAGAACAAGCAAGAAACTGAGATTGCAATCTGGATATTGCGAATATAAGATGAAAGCTTTATTGATCAAGGTGGGGTTCTGTGACGCCTTTGTCTGGTCGTTGAACACAAACGAAGTACGCGAAGTTGCAGCTATGGCGAACTTTTAATCTAAACAAAACCCAAAGTCTAAACGATGCCCTAAGGGCTGTATATATGGAGGAAGAGGGGGGGAATTTCGTGGTCCTTGGTGGAGGGGTCCGAAATCAACCCTATCTCTTGTTTCCCCACACATACGGACTCTAAAAATAGCCTATACTTATGTATTTCGAAATTACATGGGCCTGGCCCAATAATAAGGTGACGCAGCACCTAAAATAGCCTCGGGACGAAATTTATGAAATGGCATCTTGTATATTTCGTCCAAGGCTTCATGCACCCATTATGGTGGCTTCAAAGTCCTGAAATCATCACTTATAACCCCGTTCTTGTTCCCCTTGCGCATGCCATCATCTCCATGCTTGTTCTTGCTCCAATGTTCATCCTTCTCCAAGCTAGGCCCTTCATTTGTAAGCAAAACAACTGTATCCAATTTAGGCAGCATCATATTCTCATGAACATTAAAATCATTACCAAGAAACGAAAGTACCTGGTAATTTAGTTGGCGTGCACGAGCTCTAGTAATTGGTCCAGTATGTATAGCAGCAGGGGCTGTGGGTGTAACAATTGTATTGATGTCCTCATCATCCTCCCCTTCTTGAAATGAAGTCGTCCTCGACGGAAGTTCATCTTCCTCACCCAAATAAGGCTTCAAATCTGCAATGTTAAAAGTGGGACTAACCCCAAAATCTGCAGGCAGCTCAAGTTTATATGCATTATCATTTATTTTCTCTAACACCTTAAAGGGACCATCAGCACGTGGCATTAACTTTGATTTGCGCAAATCAGGAAATCTATCCTTACGCAAATGTAACCAAACAAGATCTCCAGGTGCAAACACAACATGTTTTCTACCCTTATCTCCAGCAAGTTTATATTTAGCATTCATGCGCTCAATGTTTTCCTTAGTTAACTCATGCATTTTTAAAATCAATTCAGCACGTTGTTTAGCATCAAAATTAACCTTCTCCGAAGATGGAAGAGGCACAAAATCAATAGGTGCACGAGGTAGGAAACCATACACAACTTCAAAAGGGCACATCTTAGTAGTAGAATGCAATGAACGATTATAAGCAAATTCAATATGAGGCAAGCATTCCTCCCACATTTTCTTATTATTTTTCAAAACAGCCCTAAGCATAGTAGACAACGTTCTATTGACTACTTCAGTTTGTCCATCAGTTTGGGGGTGACAAGTAGTACTAAAAAGCAGTTTAGTCCCCAACTTAGCCCATAAACATCTCCAAAAGTGGCTAAGAAATTTAGTATCACGATCTGAAACAATAGTATTTGGCACACCATGCAAGCGAATAATTTCACGAAAGAACAAATCAGCAACATTAACAGCATCATCGCTTTTATGACATGGTATAAAGTGTGCCATTTTCGAGAATCTATCCACGACAACAAATATGCTATCCCTCTCCTTCTTTGTTCGAGGTAAACCTAAAACAAAGTCCATAGATATATCCTCCCAAGGAACACTAGGTACAGGCAAAGGCATATATAAACCATGAGGATTGAGTCGTGACTTAGCTTTTTGACATGTAGTGCAGCGAGCAATAAAACGCTCAACATCCCGTCTCATCTTTGGCCAAAAGAAATGTGTAGCAAGTACGTCCTCCATCTTCTTCACGCCAAAGTGTCCCATTAATCCTCCTCCATGCGCCTCCTGCAACAACAAAAGACGAACGGAGCTAGCTGGAATGCATAGCTTGTTAGCACGAAACACAAATCCATCGTTAACAACAAACTTGTTCCACATTCTTCCTTCTTTACAATTCTGCATTACATCTTTAAAATCAGCATCATGCACATATTGATCTTTGATGGTCTCCAAACCAAATATTTTGCAGTCAAGTTGTGAAAGCATAGTATACCGACGAGACAATGCATCAGCAATAACATTTTCTTTTCCCTTCTTGTGTTTAATGACATAAGGGAAAGTCTCAATGAATTCAACCCATTTAGCATGTCTACGATTCAGTTTAGCTTGACTTTTAATATGTTTCAAAGATTCATGATCAGAATGTATAACAAATTCTTTGGGCCATAAATAATGTTGCCATGTTTCTAAAGTCCGAACAAGAGCATATAATTCTTTATCATAAGTAGAATAATTCAGACTAGGCCCACTCAATTTTTCAGAAAAGTATGCAACAGGTTTGCCATCTTGTAATAACACACCTCCTAATCCAATTCCACTAGCATCACATTCAAGCTCAAAAGTCTTATTAAAATCAGGAAGTTGGAGTAAAGGAGCATGTGTCAACTTATCTTTCAATACCGTGAAGGCTTCTTCCTGTGCGATACCCCAAACAAAAGGCACATCCTTCTTTGTAAGCTCGTTGAGAGGTGCAGCAATGGTGCTGAAATCTCTCACAAAACGCCTATAGAATCCAGCGAGGCCAAGAAAACTCCTCACTTGTGTGACCGTTTTGGGCTGCGGCCAACTCTCAATAGCTTCAATCTTGGCTTTGTCAACTTCAATTCCCTGTGGACTAGCCAAGAAAAGATACTCGGTCGGTGCAAAAGGTGCACTTCCCAAGGTTACCAAACAAACGTGCATCACGTAGAGCAATAAAAACAGCACGTAAATGTTCCAAATGTTCTTCCAAAGATCTGCTATAAATCAGTATATCATCAAAATAGACTACCACAAATCGTCCAATGAAAGCACGTAAAACTTCGTTCATTAGTGTCATGAAAGTACTAGGCGCATTAGTTAACCCAAAAGGCATGACTAACCACTCATATAATCCAAACTTAGTTTTAAATGCTGTTTTCCATTCATCTCCCAATTTCATACGAATTTGATGGTATCCACTACGCAAATCAACTTTGGAGAATATTGTAGAGCCACTCAATTCATCAAGCATATCATCTAGCCTAGGAATAGGATGACGATAACGAATAGTAATATTATTAATGCCTCTACAATCAACACACATACGTGATGTACCATCCTTTTTCGGCACTAGAATAATAGGAACAGCACAAGGACTAAGGGATTCGCGTATATAACCTTTGTCGAGAAGCTCTTGTACTTGACACATAATCTCCTTCGTCTCCTCTGGATTGGTACGGTATGGTGCACGGTTTGGCAGTGAAGCACCGGGAACTAAGTCAATTTGATGCTCAATCCCTCGAATAGGCGGTAATCCCGGTGGCACGTCTTGTGGAAAGACGTCAGCGAACTCCTGCAAAATGTTAGTGACAGCAGGAGGCAAAGAGGAAGGCACGTCCTCGAATGAAAATAATGCCTCTTTGCACACAAAAGCATAGCAAACAGATTTGCTGAAATCTAGCTCATCAATATCAGATTTGGTGGCAAATAAACATGCACTTTTCAATTTAATTTCAGAAGCAACACTAGATGGTTTATTATTAGGCTTCATTTGTTGCTCAAATTCTTTTGCCACAATCTGATTTTCACTCTGATTCGTCTCCTGTTTTGCTTTATTAGCTCTATTAATATCATCTTTCAAAATGGAATCAGGAGTCATAGGAAGCAAAGTAATATTTTTATCCTTATGAACAAGAGTATAGTGATTGTTTCTACCATGGTGTACAGAATTTTTATCAAATTGCCATGGTCTACCAAGTAATAAGGAACATGCTTGCATAGGTACCACATCACAATCAACATAATCAGCATATGTAGAGATACTAAAATGCACACGAACAGTACGTGTTACCTTAACCTTGCCGCTGTTGTTGAACCATTGGATGTAGTAAGGATGTGGATGTGGTCTTGTGGTGAGAGAAAGCTTCTCCACCATCTCCATGCTAGCCAAGTTGTTGCAGCTCCCTCCGTCTATTATGACGCGCACAGAACGTTCCTTCACAACTCCCTTGGTATGGAACAAATTGTGCCTCTGATTTTGCTCAGCTTGTGTGACCTGCACACTCAAAACACGTTGAGCAACTAAACATTCATACCTGTCAGCGTCTTCAGGAGCCATGTATTGCGTCTCATGATCAGAATCATCTCCACCATGTTCTTCACGTGTAATAAGAGCCAAAGTCTCCTCATCATAGTCAGTAGAGAACTCATATCCACCATCCGCGGTAGCAATCATCACACGCGGAGATTTGCATTCTCTCGCATAATGACCTCCTCCCTTACAACGACGACAAATAATATCACTTGTGTGCCCTGTTGATGCCATAGAAGAAGAAGAACGCTGTGCAGGCCCCGCAGGTGCGCTCTTGGCAGATAATGGTGGTTGTGCCTGTTTTCTTGTATCACGGCTGGAGGTGGCACCGGATGGAGGTGCTGGTGCAGTTGAAGTAGAAGATGCACGTGGTGTCCATGATGAAGGTCGGCCTGCAGAAAAGTTAGTTCGCCCCAATGCTTGTCGATCCTGCACTTCACGTTCAGCTTTACAAGCAAGATGGAATAAACGAGTGATATTAGTATACTCCTTATAGTCTAGAATGGTCTGAATCTCTCTATTTAATCCACCCAGAAAACGTGCAAGCATAGCTTCATTCTCCTCAACAATACCACATCTAATCATGCCAGTTTGTAATTCCTGATAATATTCTTCTACAGAATTTCTCCCTTGTCTTAAACGCTGCAATTTTTGAAGCAATTCACATTGATAATATGGTGGAACCCAACGCGTACGCATAGCAGTTTTCAAAGCAGCCCAAGTAGTTGGAATAGGATATAATCTACAATGTTCAGACCACCATACACATGCAAAACTAGTGAAAGCACAAACAGCAGCAGCAACTTGTCTCTCCTCAGGATATTGTAAACATGTAAATCGTTGTTCAGTTTCTAACTCCCAAGTAAGATATATATCAGGAACATATCTACCCTCAAATGGTGGAATATTCAATTTTAGTTTAGGAATATGGACATCATCGCGTACCTGAGGTGGTGGTGCAGGCCTACCATTACGAATATATACCTGAGGTCGACCTGCTGGTGGTGGTGCTGGTGGCTGCTCGTAGATCTGATTTTGATCAACCTCATCCTCATAATCGCCCGCATACTCATCATCCTCCTGGGTACCAGCAACAGCAGTAGCAGGAGCCACAGAAGTATCAACAGCAGCACCAACAGTTTGGCCAAACGCAAGAGGAACACGGCTCGCTCGGCGAAGGTCTATTTCGCGACGTGGAGGTAGTCGTTGTTGTTGTTGTTGGAGAGGTGCGTTAGGTGCAGCGGGTGGTGGTGGTGGAAGACGCGCGAGCAATTCATTAAATCTGTTATCGAGCTTTGTTTCGAACATCTTGTCAAGGCCAGTGATCTTCTCCATGGCCTCTTCAAAATTGTTCAGCACATCTTGCACCTGTTCAGTCATCATTTGCTGAAACTTATCATGAAGCTCCTTGTTCGATAAATTCTCCCAGTCAATCTCGTCGGCTTGTGATCCTGGCATGGTTAGCAGCAATAGAAACACACAAGAATATGATCCTACAGACTACGAACAAGTGGTGGTGGTGGGTGTCACAAATCCGTCAAGCAAAACTCAAATTCTTACCAGTTCTTACCCAGCAACAGGCGGTGATCGGCAACCGTTGTAGTCACAACTCGCAAAGCTTGGATAGAGCGATTACCAGGGAGAGTCAAACGCAAGACGTAGATGTATGTGGAGCTGGGAAGGCTTATACTTTGGTAGCAAAAAGGGTCAGCAATAATCAATTCAGAGATGCAAAGTTGAATAAACGCTCAACGACGGTACTGTGCTGGTCCTAGGCTAGACTGTGCTAGAGACGCGAGCCTAGAACACCAACAAAATCACGGCGCGGCACGTAAACAAGGGAAAAGCACACTCTGAATTTTTTTTTCGCTCTTTTTTTTGCGCTCTTTTTTTTTTCTTTGCGCTCTTTTTTTGCGCTCTTTTTTTTTTGCGAAAAATCACTATAATGGCGAGTATCTCAAAACTCTTCCTAGCTCAAACTGACGGGATGGGCATGAAATTTTTCGACCAATTTTTTTTTTCGACTGCCCGGACCCAAAAACTGGAAACGGGTCAAAAAAAACTTCCTAATGGCACCTGTCTCAAAACACTCAAAACACCTAAAAATAGGATAGCCAGGATTTTTTTTTCGAAAAATGCGTTTTCGAAAAATTTTGGGCCTAAACGGAGCGTGGCTACCCGACTCTTTTTTTTTCCGAAACCTACTCCGGCAAGGAAACACGAACCGGAATCTAGATGGATCCCGAAAACAAACCTAATAAGCAAGGAACTCGGATTGGTGGTGGATATATGGTGGTGGTATATGGCAGCGGTGGTAGTAGCGGTGGTAGTATATGGATATGGATCGGTGGTGGTATATGGGCACGGATTGGTGGTGGTATATGGATACGAATTCGGAGCGGTGGTGGTAGATGGCAGGGCGATGATGATGGTGCGGCGGCGGCGTGACAACTTATGACCAGAACTCGAAACTCTGAAAGACTAGACTCTAAGACCAGCAACTAGACCGACGATGCAACCGCAAATTCAACAAAGCAAAACCCTAAAAAGATTATGCAAAGGCTCAGCTTGGTTCGGATATGATGAACTAACCCTAATTTTTTTGTGTGGCTTTTTCGTGGACTGTAGGTATGAAGAACAGACTCGATCTAAACTACAAAAAACTGTAAAATCTCACCGAGCAAGCTGGAAATCTGATACCACTTGATAGAGGCAAAGGTGTCCCGTCTTTCGATGAGATGATGGATATCGCTTTGGTGGAAGTCGACTTTGACGATCCGACTACGAACGTGCGAGGACGTCGCGCCTTAGCAATCGCTAAACCAACTCCGAGAGGTTATTGACCACGCCGGAGCACGATCAACCTGACCACGAGGGTCTGTTTCCTGCGAGCAAACGAAGAACAAGCAAGAAACTGAGATTGCAATCTGGATATTGCGAATATAAGATGAAAGCTTTATTGATCAAGGTGGGGTTCTGTGACGCCTTTGTCTGGTCGTTGAACACAAACGAAGTACGCGAAGTTGCAGCTATGGCGAACTTTTAATCTAAACAAAACCCGAAGTCTAAACGATGCCCTAAGGGCTGTATATATGGAGGAAGAGGGGGGGAATTTCGTGGCCCTTGGTGGAGGGGTCCGAAATCAACCCTATCTCTTGTTTCCCCACACATACGGACTCTAAAAATAGCCTATACTTATGTATTTCGAAATTACATGGGCCTGGCCCAATAATAAGGTGACGCAGCACCTAAAATAGCCTCGGGACGAAATTTATGAAATGGCATCTTGTATATTTCGTCCAAGGCTTTATGCACCCATTATGGTGGCTTCAAAGTCCTGAAATCATCACTTGTAACTCCGTTCTTGTTTCCCTTGCGCATGCCATCATCTCCATGCTTGTTCTTGCTCCAATGTTCATCCTTCTCCAAGCTAGGCCCTTCATTTGTAAGCAAAACAAATGTATCCAATTTAGGCAGCATCATATTCTCATAAACATTAGAATCATTACCAAGAAACGAAAGTACCTGGTAATTTAGTTGGCGTGCACGAGCTCTAGTAATTGGTCCAGTATGTATAGCAGCAGGGGCTGTGGGTGTAACAATTGTATTGATGTCCTCATCATCCTCCCCTTCTTGAAATGAAGTCGTCCTCGACGAAAGCTCTGATACCACTTGATAGAGGCCGAGGTGTCCCGTCTTTCGATGAGATGATGGATATCGCTTTGGTGGAAGTCGACTTTGACGATCCGACTACGAACGTGCGAGGACGTCGCGCCTTAGCAATCGCTAAACCAACTCCGAGAGGTTATTGACCACGCCGGAGCACGATCAACCTGACCACGAGGGTCTGTTTCCTGCGAGCAAACGAAGAACAAGCAAGAAACTAAGATTGCAATCTGGATATTGCGAATATAAGATGAAAGCTTTATTGATCAAGGTGGGGTTCTGTGACGCCTTTGTCTGGTCGTTGAACACAAACGAAGTACGCGAAGTTGCAGCTATGGCGAACTTTCAATCTAAACAAAACCCAAAGTCTAAACGATGCCCTAAGGGCTGTATATATGGAGGAAGAGGGGGGAATTTCGTGGCCCTTGGTGGAGGGGTCCGAAATCAACCCTATCTCTTGTTTCCCCACACATACGGACTCTAAAAATAGCCTATACTTATGTATTTCGAAATTACATGGGCCTGGCCCAATAATAAGGTGTCGCAGCACCTAAAATAGCCTCGGGACGAAATTTATGAAGTGGCATCTTGTATATTTCGTCCAAGGCTTCATGCACCCATTATGGTGGCTTCAAAGTCCTGAAATCATCACTTGTAACTCCGTTCTTGTTTCCCTTGCGCATGCCATCATCTCCATGCTTGTTCTTGCTCCAATGTTCATCCTTCTCCAAGCTAGGCCCTTCATTTGTAAGCAAAACAAATGTATCCAATTTAGGTAGCATCATATTCTCATGAACATTAGAATCATTACCAAGAAACGGAAGTACCTGGTAATTTAGTTGGCGTGCAGGAGCTCTAGTAATTGGTCCAGTATGTATAGCAGCAGGGGCTGTGGGTGTAACAATTGTATTGATGTCCTCATCAGGGGGCCCAAGGGGGGGGGCGCACCAGCCCACTCGGGGCTGGTTCCCCTCCCACTTCAGCCCACGGGGCCCTCCGGGATAGGTGGCCCCACCCGGTGGACCCCCGGGACCCTTCCGGTGGTCCCGGTATAATACCGGGTGACCCCGAAACTTTCCCAATGGCCGAAACAGCACTTCATATATATAATTCTTTACCTCCGGACCATTCCGGAACTCCTCGTGACGTCTGGGATCTCATTCGGGACTCCGAACAACATTCAGTTTGCTGCATACTCATATTCATACAACCCTAGCGTCACCGAACCTTAAGTGTGTAGACCCTACGGGTTCGGGAGACATGCAGACATGACCGAGCCGGCTCTCCGGTCAATAACCAACAGCGGGATCTGGATACCCATGTTGGCTCCCACATACTCCTCGATGATCTCATCGGATGAACCACGATGTCGAGGATTCAAGCAACCCCGTATACTATTCCTTTTGTAAGACGGTATGTTACTTGCCCGAGATTCGATCATCGGTATCCCAATACCTCGTTCAACCTCATTGCCGGCAAGTCACTTTACTCGTACCATAATGCATGATCCCGTGACCAGACACTTGGTCACTTTGAGCTCATTATGATGATGCACTACCGAGTGGGCCCAGTGATACCTCTTCATTATACGGAGTGACAAATCCCAGTCTCGATCCGTGTCAACCCAACAGACACTTTCGGAGATACCTGTAGTTCACCTTTCTAGTCACCCAGTTACGTTGTGACGTTTGGTACACCCAAAGCACTCCTATGGTATCCGGGAGTTACACGATCTCATGGTCTAAGGAAGAGATACTTGACATAGGAAAAGCTCTAGCAAAACGAACTACACGATCTTGTGCTATGCTTAGGATTGGGTCTTGTCCATCACATCATTCTCCTAATGATGTGATCCCGTTGTCAACGACTAATGTCCATAGTCAGGAAACCATGACTATCCGTTGACCAACGAGCTAGTCAACTAGAGGCTTTCTAGGGACGTATTGTGGTCTATGTATTCACACGTGTATTATGATTTCCGGATTATCATGAACAAGGAAATATAATAATAATCCTTTTATTATTGCCTCTAGGGCATATTTTGATAGAGGCAAAGGTGTCCCATCTTTCGATGAGATGATGGATATCGCTTTGGTGGAAGTCGACTTTGACGATCCGACTACGAACGTGCGAGGATGTCGCACCTTAGCAATCGCTAAACCAACTCCGAGAGGTTATTGACCACGCCGGAGCACGATCAACCTGACCACGAGGGTCTGTTTCCTGCGAGCAAACGAAGAACAAGCAAGAAACTAAGATTGCAATCTGGATATTGCGAATATAAGATGAAAGCTTTATTGATCAAGGTGGGGTTCTGTGACGCCTTTGTCTGGTCGTTGAACACAAACGAAGTACGCGAAGTTGCAGCTATGGCGAACTTTTAATCTAAACAAAACCCAAAGTCTAAACGGTGCCCTAAGGGCTGTATAGGCTATTTTTAGAGTCCGTATGTGTGGGGAAACAAGAGATAGGGTTGATTTCGGACCCCTCCACCAAGGGCCACGAAATTCCCCCCTCTTCCTCCATATATACAGCCCTTAGGGCATCGTTTAGACTTTGGGTTTTGTTTAGATTAAAAGTTCGCCATAGCTGCAACTTCGCGTACTTCGTTTGTGTTCAACGACCAGACAAAGGCGTCACAGAACCCCACCTTGATCAATAAAGCTTTCATCTTATATTCGCAATATCCAGATTGCAATCTCAGTTTCTTGCTTGTTCTTCGTTTGCTCGCAGGAAACAGACCCTCGTGGTCAGGTTGATCGTGCTCCGGCGTGGTCAATAACCTCTCGGAGTTGGTTTAGCGATTGCTAAGGCGCGACGTCCTCGCACGTTCGTAGTCGGATCGTCAAAGTCGACTGCCACCAAAGCGATATCCATCATCTCATCGAAAGACGGGACACCTTTGCCTCTATCATTTTTCTCCTGTTTTGCTTTATTAGCTCTATTAATATCAAATTTAAAAGTGGAATCAGGAGACATAGGAAGCAAAGTAATATTTTTATCCTTATGAACAAGAGTATAGTGATTTTTTCTACCATGGTGTATAGAATTTTTATCAAATTTCTATGGTCTACCAAATAATAAGGAACATGCTTGCATAGGTACCACATCACAATCAACATAATCAGCATACGTAGAGATACTAAAATGCACACGAACAGTACGTCTTACCTTAACCTTACCGCTGTTGTTGAACCATTGGATGTAATAAGGATGTGGATGTGGTCTTGTGCTGAGAGATGGCTTCTCCACCATCTCAATGCTAGCCAATGTAACATCCCAATTTTCAATTTGGATGTTATACATAGATCATCATATGCATATCATATTCATTCTTGCATTTTGTTGAGATCCTAGGAATGTCAAGCAACTCAAGGACCCAAGGAGAGAGTTGGAGGTTTCACAAAAATTCATATTTGAATTTGTTTCAAATTTGAAGAAACGATCATTTTGATTTTATTATTTTCTCTCCAATTATTTCCAATATTAAAAATATATGAGAGAAGATAATATGACTTCTTCAAACAGAGAGAAATATTGGAGAAAGAATTTTAAAATTAAATTAGATTTTATTTGTATGTAATTTGCTATTTTATTTGAATTAGAAAAATATGCATTTTTGAAAATTGCATTTTTAGGCCAGAAAAATGTTCACTTTGTTCTAAATATTTTATTTAGATGGTGAAAATTGTTTTTGCCATCTTTAGACATTTTTTATATTTATTAGGCTTTTCTTCTTCTCGGGCAGAATTATTTTAAAAAAATATTTCACCGCCCGACTGGGCCAAAGGCCCAGCCGAGCCGGGCCGCAGCTCATGTCGCCCCGCCGGCTTCCTCCCGAGTGGGAGGAGTCCCGCTGCCGCACGGACACCGAGGGAATCCGGCCCCCTCACCCAAGGCACGCGCCTCCCCCCTTTAAAGCTGCCCCACCCCGCCACCTCCTCCCCACCCGACCCACTCGCCGCCGCAGCCACCGCTGCCTGCCGCCCGCCGCCGCTTGCGCGCCGCTCGTCGTCGCCGTTCCGCGCCGCCGCCC
>NW_021176282.1:60373-118098 GCF_002162155.2 Triticum dicoccoides
CCGCCGCCCCCGTGTTGCCTCGTTGGAGCCGCCGGAGTTCCGCCGCCGCAGTTGACCGACGTCGACGTGAACCAGTATAAAACCGTCCCGGTTCGCCGGTTATTTCGATTTTTCTTCGGTTCTTCGGTTTAGATCGATTTATTATTATGTTAGGGTTTTTCTCGGTTTTTATGTTCGGATCTAATTTGCGGACGTTCGTCCGTTAATCCGTAGTAGCGAACAATGTTCATTCGTTTGGTTCTATTAGCGAACGTTCGTTCGATAGGTTTTTATTTTATTTTATTATTCGGCCAGGGACCTAATCGCGATTATTTTTATCGCAGATTAGCCCCTGATCTTCGAACCCTTGCAACTTTTTGCTCGCTTACCCAAATCCAATGAAACCAATGCCAAAATCTTTGTCTCAAACCCATCTTTCCAGATAATCAACTTGACCATGATTTTGTTAATTTAAAATTTGGTTTCAAGCATATTTGTTTTCAAGCTTCTTTTGATCGTTGTTTGAGTTTCGTAGCTCCGATTCGATTGATTCTTTTTGCAAATTGAAGCTCTTCAGTTAAACTTTCAGTTTGGATCTTTTCTATTGAGTTTTACCCTTGCATCCTATGCTTGAGTGCTTATGTATGTTGTTGTTTGTTTGCGATAGAGTTTCCGGAGTGTGAAGGGTGCTACTACAAGTCACTAGGGTTTTCAGATCGTCAGCAAGGCAAGTTGCACTTTGATCGTAATCTTATATACCCAGTTTTTATATGCATTAGTATTGCCCCTCCAATATTTGCATGAGTAGGATTGGGAACATGTGGTTTTGGTTGTAGTTCTTGACGTAGGAACCTAATACCTTTTGATCACCCCGGGAATATACGTTAGGCTTATTTATTGCTTAGCCATGCTCGTAGACGGGGATTGGATCGTGATTCACACATGGAAGTTTGAGAGTTATTTAATTATGGACAACATTAAGGTGGCAACTTTAATATACATCTGGGTGGATTGGTTGCAGGCACCTGGGGAACCCAGTGATGCCTATTTTGGAGAATCCCGGAGTACCCGTGTGATTCTTCCTATGGTACGCCGCCCAGGCTCAAAGGGATCATAAGATTATTCATGCTAAAAACTTCCGTGCGCAGCCACAAGCCATTATAGGCTCTGGCATAGTTGAGTATGTTGTGTGACCTCTTTCAGTGGTAGGCTAGCAGATGTAGGGGATGTAGGTGGTACTGTCGACCCAGAGTAAAGAGTTAATGCTTCTGAAAGACTGTGTCTCGGTCATCCGTTTCTCAAACATCATGAAGTGCGAGAAATTCAACGGAGGAGATCGAGTCTTGTGGGGAAAAGTGCACAAACCTCTGCAGAGTGTATAAACTAATCATGGTTAGCCGTGTCCCCGGTTATGGACATCTTGAGTATCTAGTACTTCAAACTATTGATGTGATCTCATCATGTTACTTTAATTAATTTGGTTTGGGATATTCATGATATTTTAATTGGGATTTGAGTTGGGGTTACCTTCTCAAATAATGGGCAACATGGGAGTAGTTAAATAAATTTATTCCTTTGCTGTAGGGAAAAACTAGCTTTATGCAAAATCATTAACTTACAGCCTCCACCAGCCAAATATTGCATGTAGATATAATTCTTGCATTTCATTGTTTTACAGTGTAACTCTCCCATCATATTCAATGTGCTGACCTACATGGCTGCAACATCTCATGTTGCAGACTACTCAGATGACGAATAAGGTGCGATAGGTCATTGTTTTTCACTCAGATATGCCGGTGGAGTTGATGGACTCATTTACTTTAAAAGCTTCCGCGGTTATTTAGTTTAGATGGCCTTTAGCCATGATACCTTTGTGTAATCAGACTCTTTATGAGGACTCGATGTAATAAGTGTGTGATTGAAATTTTGTTATAATTCCTCGAGTACTGTGCGTGTCAGCATTACCGATCCAGGGATGACACTAATGCACAGAGACTTGACCGTTTGAGGTCTGGTCACTACAAGATGGTATCAGAGCACACGCTGACTGTAGGACGCGACCACTAGCATGAGCCACATGAATTCTCTTCTCTACTCCTTTCTAATTCTCCTCTCTTTCTACTCTATAGATGGCGGATCCCAGGAACAAGTTCACTCAGCAGGATGACGACACCCCTTTCAGATGCCACTTGAAGGAAGTCACTAAGTATTTGAGCATCGAACTACCAAGCTTCACGAGGACTTTCTCTATGTCTGTACCGGAAGAGGAGTGCTGGAAGATCAAAGTCTGGGTACCTGGGAGGACATTTGCACCAACAACGGAGCCTATTGATTTATACCTAGATGCACCAAGCTGGAGTATAGGAAAGAGCATGGCAGCACATATCACCTTTGGACGCATATGTGAAGTGTATCACAAGGAGCTGGAGAATACCATTTATCAGATATGTGGCCGCCGAGATGACAAATGGGAGATGATTCGTACCAGGAGGGATGGATCAATTGCAGCCTACATTCAAGAGATGGGAGATCATATTCGTCAACAAGAGAATCAACAAATTATCCACATGAAGAAGATCAAGAAACTGGTGAAAAGAAACAACGAGCTAGAGGAGGAACTCAAGTCTACACGTGATGGATACGAGGAAGATATTGGCGTACTACTGGAGAAGCATGAAGACCTGAAGAGGAAGATGGGAATATCAGTGGAGAATATCAAGCGAGAAACGGAGATCCGCTCGGAGGACTACATCATCTTGGACGACACCGACACGGATAGTGATGCAAATGATGACAGCGATGACGACTGCTTTGACGAAGCTGGAGCAGATATCATCGAGTCTTCCTCTGATGAAAATTTCTAGATCACCACCATTCTAATTAGTAGTATTTTCCTCCAAGTAGTTAGCAACGATCGAGTTTGTAATCATAGGATAGACCGAATGTGTCATCTTTGTGTGCTATTGATTGAATTGAAATTGATTGTGTTTGTCTCATGAGCATTATGGGTAGTGAATCTCTCATAGACCTCAATTCTATTATGTTTTCTCACCCCTTCTAACCCATCAGATGCCTCCGAGACGTGACAATGGATTTTCCTTCCCACCGGAGCTCACTCAGGTGATCCAGCAGCAGAATGCCTTGATGTACATATTAGTTCAGAACCAGAACCAAGGCAACAACAACAACAACAACAACCCACAACCACCACCCCCTGTTGATCACCTAGCCTGCTTTCTAAGGTTGAATCCGCCGGTGTTCTCTAGTAGCACCGAGCCGATTGTTGTACATGATTGGCTACACAAGATTGGAAGAGAGCTGACCACTTTAGGATGCACTGATGTGGAAAGAGTGTGTTTTGCCGCACATCTGCTTGATGGACCCGCAACATCTTGGTGGGAGAATTTCACAGCCACTTACCCCATTGACACTGTTACATGGGATCAGTTTTAGCAGGCTCTCCGCACTGCCCATGATTCAGCAGGAGCTATGAGCATGAAGAAGCGCGAGTTTCGCAACTTGCGCCAAGGAGGACGTACAGTAGGCCACTATGTGGATGAGTTTAGCAAGTTAGCACGCTATGCTCCTGATGACATAGCTACAGATGCCGCTAAGCAGGAGAAGTTTCTGGAAGGACTGAATGATGAGCTGAGCATGCAGTTGATGGTGGCAACATTCAACAACTACCAGGAGTTGGTAGACAGGGCTCTCATGATTGAAGGCAAACAACAACAGATTGATAATCGCAAGAGGAAGTATGGACATGCGAGGTACACTTCAGGAGTTCAGCAGAAGCCCTGCTATTCCCCGTATTCAGGAGGACATAACCACAACTGATGAGGACATCAATACAATTGTTACACCCACAGCCCCTGCTGCTATACATACTGGACCAATTACTAGAGCTCATGCACGCCAACTAAATTACCAGGTACTTTCGTTTCTTGGTAATGATTCTAATGTTCATGAGAATATGATGCTGCCTAAATTGGATACATTTGTTTTGCTTACAAATGAAGGGCCTAGCTTGGAGAAGGATGAACATTGGAGCAAGAACAAGCATGGAGATGATGGCATGCGCAAGGGGAACAAGAACGGAGTTACAAGTGATGATTTCAGGACTTTGAAGCCACCATAATGGGTGCATGAAGCCTTGGACGAAATATACAAGATGCCACTTCATAAATTTCGTCCCGAGGCTATTTTAGGTGCTGCGTCACCTTATTATTGGGCCAGGCCCATGTAATTTCGAAATACATAAGTATAGGCTATTTTTAGAGTCCGTATGTGTGGGGAAACAAGAGATAGGGTTGATTTCGGACCCCTCCACCAAGGGCCACGAAATTCCCCCCCTCTTCTTCCATATATACAGCCCTTAAGGCATCGTTTAGACTTTGGGTTTTGTTTAGATTAAAAGTTCGCCATAGCTGCAACTTCGCGTACTTCGTTTGTGTTCAACGACCAGACAAAGGCGTCACAGAACCCCACCTTGATCAATAAAGCTTTCATCTTATATTCGCAATATCCAGATTGCAATCTTAGTTTCTTGCTTGTTCTTCGTTTGCTCGCAGGAAACAGACCCTCGTGGTCAGGTTGATCGTGCTCCGGCGTGGTCAATAACCTCTCGGAGTTGGTTTAGCGATTGCTAAGGCGCGACGTCCTCGCACGTTCGTAGTCGGATCGTCAAAGTCGACTTCCACCAAAGCGAAATCCACCATCTCATCGAAAGACGGGACACCTCCGCCTCTATCAATTGGATACATTTGTTTTGCTTACAAATGAAGGGCCTAGCTTGGAGAAGGATGAACATTGGAGCAAGAACAAGCATGGAGATGATGGCATGCGCAAGGGGAACAAGAACGGAGTTACAAGTGATGATTTCAGGACTTTGAAGCCACCATAATGGGTGCATGAAGCCTTGGACGAAATATACAAGATGCCACTTCATAAATTTCGTCCCGAGGCTATTTTAGGTGCTGCGTCACCTTATTATTGGGCCAGGCCCATGTAATTTCGAAATACATAAGTATAGGCTATTTTTAGAGTCCGTATGTGTGGGGAAACAAGAGATAGGGTTGATTTCGGACTCCTCCACCAAGGGCCACGAAATTCCCCCCTCTTCCTCCATATATACAGCCCTTAGGGCATCGTTTAGACTTTGGGTTTTGTTTAGATTAAAAGTTCGCCATAGCTGCAACTTCGCGTACTTCGTTTGTGTTCAACGACCAGACAAAGGCGTCACGGAACCCCACCTTGATCAATAAAGCTTTCATCTTATATTCGCAATATCTAGATTGCAATCTTAGTTTCTTGCTTGTTCTTCCTTTGCTCGCAGGAAACAGACCCTCGTGGTCAGGTTGATCGTGCTCCGGCGTGGTCAATAACCTCTCGGAGTTGGTTTAGCGATTGCTAAGGCGCGACGTCCTCGCACGTTCGTAGTCGGATCGTCAAAGTCGACTTCCACCAAAGCGATATCCATCATCTCATCGAAAGACGGGACACCTTTGCCTCTATCAAGTGGTATCAGATTTCCAGGTTGCTCGGTGAGATTTTACAGTTTTTCGTAGTTTAGATCGAGTCTGTTCTTCATACCTACAGTCCACGAAAAAGCCACAAAAAAAATTAGGGTTAGTTCATCATATCCGAACCAATCTGAGCCTTTGCATAATCTTTTTAGGGTTTTGCTTTGTTGAATTTGCGGTTGCATCGTCGTGTCTAGTTGCTGGTCTTAGAGTCTAGTCTTTTAGAGTTTCGAGTTCTGGTCATAAGTTGTCACGCCGCCGCCGCACCATCATCATCACCCCTGCCATCTACCACCACCGCTTATCCGCCACCGCTTCGAATCCGTATCCATATACCACCACAGCTGTCATATACCACCACCGCTGCCATCTACCACCATATATCCACCACCAATCCGAGTTCTTGTCATATTAGGTTTACCTCGAACAAAGAAGGGGAGGGATAGCATATTTGTTGTCGTGGATAGATTCTCGAAAATGGCACACTTTATACCATGTCATAAAAGCGATGATGCTGTTAATGTTGCTGATTTGTTCTTTCGTGAAATTATTCGCTTGCATGGTGTGCCAAATACTATTGTTTCAGATCGTGATACTAAATTTCTTAGCCACTTTTGGAGATGTTTATGGGCTAAGTTGGGGACTAAACTGCTTTTTAGTACTACTTGTCACCCCCAAACTGATGGACAAACTGAAGTAGTCAATAGAACGTTGTCTACTATGCTTAGGGCTGTTTTGAAGAATAATAAGAAAATGTGGGAGGAATGCTTGCCTCATATTGAATTTGCTTATAATCGTTCATTGCATTCTACTACTAAGATGTGCCCTTTTGAAGTTGTGTATGGTTTCCTACCTCGTGCACCTATTGATTTGTTGCCTCTTCCATCTTCGGAGAAGGTTAATTTTGATGCTAAACAACGTGCTGAATTGCTTTTAAAAATGCATGAGTTAACTAAGGAAAACATTGAGCGTATGAATGCTAAATATAAACTTGCTGGAGATAAGGGTAGAAAACATGTTGTGTTTGCACCTGGAGATCTTGTTTGGTTACATTTGCGTAAGGATAGATTTCCTGATTTGCGCAAATCAAAGCTAATGCCACGTGCTGATGGTCCCTTTAAGGTGTTAGAGAAAATAAATGATAATGCATATAAACTTGAGCTGCCTGCAGATTTTGGGGTTAGTCCCACTTTTAACATTGCAGATTTGAAGCCTTATTTGGGTGAGGAAGATGAACTTCCGTCGAGGACGACTTCATTTCAAGAAGGGGAGGATGATGAGGACATCAATACAATTGTTACACCCACAGCCCCTGCTGCTATACATACTGGACCAATTACTAGAGCTCGTGCACGCCAACTAAATTACCAGGTACTTTCGTTTATTGGTAATGATTCTAATGTTCATGAGAATATGATGCTGCCTAAATTGGATACATTTGTTTTGCTTACAAATGAAGGGCCTAGCTTGGAGAAGGATGAACATTGGAGCAAGAACAAGCATGGAGATGATGGCATGCGCAAGGGGAACAAGAACGGAGTTACAAGTGATGATTTCAGGACTTTGAAGCCACCATAATGGGTGCATGAAGCCTTGGACGAAATATACAAGATGCCACTTCATAAATTTCGTCCCGATTCTATTTTAGGTGCTGCGTCACCTTATTATTGGGCCAGGCCCATGTAATTTCGAAATACATAAGTATAGGCTATTTTTAGAGTCCGTATGTGTGGGGAAACAAGAGATAGGGTTGATTTCGGACCCCTCCACCAAGGGCCACGAAATTCCCCCCTCTTCCTCCATATATACAGCCCTTAGGGCATCGTTTAGACTTTGGGTTTTGTTTAGATTAAAAGTTCGCCATAGCTGCAACTTCGCGTACTTCGTTTGTGTTCAACGACCAGACAAAGGCGTCACAGAACCCCACCTTGATCAATAAAGCTTTCATCTTATATTCGCAATATCCAGATTGCAATCTCAGTTTCTTGCTTGTTCTTCGTTTGCTCGCAGGAAACAGACCCTCGTGGTCAGGTTGATCGTGCTCCGGCGGGGTCAATAACCTCTCGGAGTTGGTTTAGCGATTGCTAAGGCGCGACGTCCTCGCACGTTCGTAGTCGGATCGTCAAAGTCGACTTCCACCAAAGCGAAATCCACCATCTCATCGAAAGACGGGACACCTTTGCCTCTATCAAGTGGTATCAGATTTCCAGGTTGCTCGGTGAGATTTTACAGTTTTTCGTAGTTTAGATCGAGTCTGTTCTTCATACCTACAGTCCACGAAAAAGCCACAAAAAAAATTAGGGTTAGTTCATCATATCCGAACCAATCTGAGCCTTTGCATAATCTTTTTAGGGTTTTGCTTTGTTGAATTTGCGGTTGCATCGTCGTGTCTAGTTGCTGGTCTTAGAGTCTAGTCTTTTAGAGTTTCGAGTTCTGGTCATAAGTTGTCACGCCGCCGCCGCACCATCATCATCGCCCCTGCCATCTACCACCACCGCTTATCCGCCACCGCTCCGAATCCGTATCCATATACCACCACCAATCCGTGTCCATATACCACCACCGATCCATATCCATATACTACCACCGCTACCACCACGGCTGCCATATACCACCACCATATATCCACCACCAATCCGAGTTCCTTGCTTATTAGGGTTGTTTTCGAGATCCATCTAGTTTCCGATTCGTGTTTCCTTGCCGGAGTAGGTTTCGGGAAAAAAAAAAGTCGGGTAGCCACGCTCCGTTTAGGCCCAAAATTTTTCGAAAACGCATTTTTCGAAAAAATTTCTGGCTATCCTATTTTTAGGTGTTTCTGAGTGTTTTGAGACAGGTGCCATTATAGGAAGTTTTTTTTGACCCGTTTCCAGTTTTTGGGTCCGGGCAGTCAAAAAAAAAATTGGTCAAAAAAATTTCGTGCCCATCCTGTCAGTTTGAGCTAAGAAGAGTTTTGAGACACTCGCCATTATAGTGATTTTTCGCAAAAAAAAAAAAGCAGCGCAAAAAAAAAGAGCGCAAAAAAAATTCCAGAGTGTGCTTTTCCCTTGTTTACGTGCCGCGCCGTGATTTTGTTAGTGTTCTAGGCTCGCGTCTCTAGCACAGTCTAGCCTAGGACCAGCACAGTACCGTCGTTGAGCGTTTATTCAACTTTGCATCTCTGAATTGATTATTGCTGACCCCTTTTGCTACCATATTATAAGCCTTCCCAGCTCCACATACATCTACGTCGTGCGTTTGACTCTCCCTGGTAATCGCTCTATCCAAGCTTTGAGAGTTTTTGACTACAACGGTTGCCGATCACCGCCTGCTGCTGGGTAAGAACTGGTAAGAATTTGAGATTTGCTTGACGGATTTGTGACACCCACCACCACCACTTGTTCGTAGTCTGTAGGATCATATTCTTGTGTGTTTCTATTGCTGCTAACCATGCCAGGATCACAAGCCGACGAGATTGACTGGGAGAATTTATCGAACAAGGAGCTTCATGATAAGTTTCAGCAAATGATGACTGAACAGGTGCAAGATGTGCTGAACAATTTTGAAGAGGCCATGGAGAAGATCACTGGCTTTGAGAAGACGTTCGAAACAAAGCTCGATAACAAGTTTAATGAATTGCTCGCGCGTCTTCCACCACCACCACCCGCTGCAGCTAACGCACCTCTCCAACAACAACAACAACAACTGATGAGGACATCAATACAATTGTTACACCCACAGCCCCTGCTGCTATACATACTGGACCAGTTACTAGAGCTCGTGCACGCCAACTAAATTACCAGGTACTTTCGTTTCTTGGTAATGATTCTAATGTTCATGAGAATATGATGCTGCCTAAATTGGATACATTTGTTTTGCTTACAAATGAAGGGCCTAGCTTGGAGAAGGATGAACATTGGAGCAAGAACAAGCATGGAGATGATGGCATGCGCAAGGGAAACAAGAACGGAGTTACAAGTGATGATTTCAGGACTTTGAAGCCACCATAATGGGTGCATGAAGCCTTGGACGAAATATACAAGATGCCACTTCATAAATTTCGTCCCGAGGCTATTTTAGGTGCTGCGTCACCTTATTATTGGGCCAGGCCCATGTAATTTCGAAATACATAAGTATAGGCTATTTTTAGAGTCCGTATGTGTGGGGAAACAAGAGATAGGGTTGATTTCGGACTCCTCCACCAAGGGCCACGAAATTCCCCCCTCTTCCTCCATATATACAGCCCTTAGGGCATCGTTTAGACTTTGGGTTTTGTTTAGATTAAAAGTTCGCCATAGCTGCAACTTCGCGTACTTCGTTTGTGTTCAACGACCAGACAAAGGCGTCACGGAACCCCACCTTGATCAATAAAGCTTTCATCTTATATTCGCAATATCTAGATTGCAATCTTAGTTTCTTGCTTGTTCTTCCTTTGCTCGCAGGAAACAGACCCTCGTGGTCAGGTTGATCGTGCTCCGGCGTGGTCAATAACCTCTCGGAGTTGGTTTAGCGATTGCTAAGGCGCGACGTCCTCGCACGTTCGTAGTCGGATCGTCAAAGTCGACTTCCACCAAAGCGATATCCATCATCTCATCGAAAGACGGGACACCTTTGCCTCTATCAAGTGGTATCAGATTTCCAGGTTGCTCGGTGAGATTTTACAGTTTTTCGTAGTTTAGATCGAGTCTGTTCTTCATACCTACAGTCCACGAAAAAGCCACAAAAAAAATTAGGGTTAGTTCATCATATCCGAACCAATCTGAGCCTTTGCATAATCTTTTTAGGGTTTTGCTTTGTTGAATTTGCGGTTGCATCGTCGTGTCTAGTTGCTGGTCTTAGAGTCTAGTCTTTTAGAGTTTCGAGTTCTGGTCATAAGTTGTCACGCCGCCGCCGCACCATCATCATCACCCCTGCCATCTACCACCACCGCTTATCCGCCACCGCTTCGAATCCGTATCCATATACCACCACAGCTGTCATATACCACCACCGCTGCCATCTACCACCATATATCCACCACCAATCCGAGTTCTTGTCATATTAGGTTTACCTCGAACAAAGAAGGGGAGGGATAGCATATTTGTTGTCGTGGATAGATTCTCGAAAATGGCACACTTTATACCATGTCATAAAAGCGATGATGCTGTTAATGTTGCTGATTTGTTCTTTCGTGAAATTATTCGCTTGCATGGTGTGCCAAATACTATTGTTTCAGATCGTGATACTAAATTTCTTAGCCACTTTTGGAGATGTTTATGGGCTAAGTTGGGGACTAAACTGCTTTTTAGTACTACTTGTCACCCCCAAACTGATGGACAAACTGAAGTAGTCAATAGAACGTTGTCTACTATGCTTAGGGCTGTTTTGAAGAATAATAAGAAAATGTGGGAGGAATGCTTGCCTCATATTGAATTTGCTTATAATCGTTCATTGCATTCTACTACTAAGATGTGCCCTTTTGAAGTTGTGTATGGTTTCCTACCTCGTGCACCTATTGATTTGTTGCCTCTTCCATCTTCGGAGAAGGTTAATTTTGATGCTAAACAACGTGCTGAATTGCTTTTAAAAATGCATGAGTTAACTAAGGAAAACATTGAGCGTATGAATGCTAAATATAAACTTGCTGGAGATAAGGGTAGAAAACATGTTGTGTTTGCACCTGGAGATCTTGTTTGGTTACATTTGCGTAAGGATAGATTTCCTGATTTGCGCAAATCAAAGCTAATGCCACGTGCTGATGGTCCCTTTAAGGTGTTAGAGAAAATAAATGATAATGCATATAAACTTGAGCTGCCTGCAGATTTTGGGGTTAGTCCCACTTTTAACATTGCAGATTTGAAGCCTTATTTGGGTGAGGAAGATGAACTTCCGTCGAGGACGACTTCATTTCAAGAAGGGGAGGATGATGAGGACATCAATACAATTGTTACACCCACAGCCCCTGCTGCTATACATACTGGACCAATTACTAGAGCTCGTGCACGCCAACTAAATTACCAGGTACTTTCGTTTCTTGGTAATGATTCTAATGTTCATGAGAATATGATGCTGCCTAAATTGGTACATTTGTTTTGCTTACAAATGAAGGGCCTAGCTTGGAGAAGGATGAACATTGGAGCAAGAACAAGCATGGAGATGATGGCATGCGCAAGGGGAACAAGAACGGAGTTACAAGTGATGATTTCAGGACTTTGAAGCCACCATAATGGGTGCATGAAGCCTTGGACGAAATATACAAGATGCCACTTCATAAATTTCGTCCCGAGGCTATTTTAGGTGCTGCGTCACCTTATTATTGGGCCAGGCCCATGTAATTTCGAAATACATAAGTATAGGCTATTTTTAGAGTCCGTATGTGTGGGGAAACAAGAGATAGGGTTGATTTCGGACTCCTCCACCAAGGGCCACGAAATTCCCCCCTCTTCCTCCATATATACAGCCCTTAGGGCATCGTTTAGACTTTGGGTTTTGTTTAGATTAAAAGTTCGCCATAGCTGCAACTTCGCGCACTTCGTTTGTGTTCAACGACCAGACAAAGGCGTCACAGAACCCCACCTTGATCAATAAAGCTTTCATCTTATATTCGCAATATCCAGATTGCAATCTTAGTTTCTTGCTTGTTCTTCGTTTGCTCGCAGGAAACAGACCCTCGTGGTCAGGTTGATCGTGCTCCGGCGTGGTCAATAACCTCTCGGAGTTGGTTTAGCGATTGCTAAGGCGCGACGTCCTCGCACGTTCGTAGTCGGATCGTCAAAGTCGACTTCCACCAAAGCGATATCCATCATCTCATCGAAAGACGGGACACCTCCGCCTCTATCAGATAGATTCTCGAAAATGGCACACTTTATACCATGTCATAAAAGCGATGATGCTGTTAATGTTGCTGATTTGTTCTTCGAAATTATTCGCTTGCATGGTGTGCCAAATACTATTGTTTCAGATCGTGATACTAAATTTCTTAGCCACTTTTGGAGATGTTTATGGGCTAAGTTGGGGACTAAACTGCTTTTTAGTACTACTTGTCACCCCCAAACTGATGGACAAACTGAAGTAGTCAATAGAACGTTGTCTACTATGCTTAGGGCTGTTTTGAAGAATAATAAGAAAATGTGGGAGGAATGCTTGCCTCATATTGAATTTGCTTATAATCGTTCATTGCATTCTACTACTAAGATGTGCCCTTTTGAAGTTGTGTATGGTTTCCTACCTCGTGCACCTATTGATTTGTTGCCTCTTCCATCTTCGGAGAAGGTTAATTTTGATGCTAAACAACGTGCTGAATTGATTTTAAAAATGCATGAGTTAACTAAGGAAAACATTGAGCGCATGAATGCTAAATATAAACTTGCTGGGGATAAGGGTAGAAAACATGTTGTGTTTGCACCTGGAGATCTTGTTTGGTTACATTTGCGTAAGGATAGATTTCCTGATTTGCGCAAATCAAAGTTAATGCCACGTGCTGATGGTCCCTTTAAGGTGTTAGAGAAAATAAATGATAATGCATATAAACTTGAGCTGCCTGCAGATTTTGGGGTTAGCCCCACTTTTAACATTGCAGATTTGAAGCCTTATTTGGGTGAGGAAGATGAACTTCCGTCGAGGACGACTTCATTTCAAGAAGGGGAGGATGATGAGGACATCAATAAAATTGTTACATCCACAGCCCCTGCTGCTATACATACTGGACCAATTACTAGAGCTCGTGCACGCCAACTAAATTACCAGGTACTTTCGTTTCTTGGTAATGATTCTAATGTTCATGAGAATATGATGCTGCCTAAATTGGATACATTTGTTTTGCTTACAAATGAAGGGCCTAGCTTGGAGAAGGATGAACATTGGAGCTAGAACAAGCATGGAGATGATGGCATGCGCAAGGGGAACAAGAACGGAGTTACAAGTGATGATTTTAGGACTTTGAAGCCACCATAATGGGTGCATGAAGCCTTGGACGAAATATACAAGATGCCACTTCATAAATTTCGTCCCGAGGCTATTTTAGGTGCTACGTCACCTTATTATTGGGCCAGGCCCATGTAATTTCGAAATACATAAGTATAGGCTATTTTTAGAGTCCGTATGTGTGGGGAAACAAGAGATAGGGTTGATTTCGGACCCCTCCACCAAGGGCCACGAAATTCCCCCCCTCTTCCTCCATATATACAGCCCTTAGGGCATCGTTTAGACTTTGGGTGTTTTTTAGATTAAAAGTTCGCCATAGCTGCAACTTCGCGTACTTCGTTTGTGTTCAACGACCAGACAAAGGCGTCACAGAACCCCACCTTGATCAATAAAGCTTTCATCTTATATTCGCAATATCCAGATTGCAATCTCAGTTTCTTGCTTGTTCTTCGTTTGCTCGCAGGAAACAGACCCTCGTGGTCAGGTTGATCGTGCTCCGGCATGGTCAATAACCTCTCGGAGTTGGTTTAGCGATTGCTAAGGCGCGACGTCCTCGCACGTTCGTAGTCGGATCGTCAAAGTCGACTTCCACCAAAGCGATATCCATCATCTCATAGAAAGACGGGACACCTTTGCCTCTATCACACGGAGCCAAAACTGACTTCGTATGAGGAAGATACACCTGTTTTACTGAACAGTGCGCAAAACAGATTCCAGTCCGAATTCAGGTACGAGATTGATTCTAGATAGATCCAAAAAAAATTTCTTCTCTTTTTTTTTTCTCACGCCTTTTTTTTCTTTTTCTTCTCCCTCTTTTTCTTTTTTTTCTTTCCTTTTTTCTCTCTTTTTTTTCTTTATCTTTTTTTTGCGCTCTTTTTTTTGTGCTGCTTTTTTTTTGCGAAAAAGCAGTATAATGGCGAGTGTCTCAAAACTCTTCCTAGGTCAAACTGAGAGGATGGGCACGAAATTTTTTTTTCGAATTTTTTTTTCGACTGCCCGGACCCAAAAACTGGAAACGGGTAAAAAAAACTTCCTATAATGGCACCTGTCTCAAAACACTCAGAAACACCTAATAATAGGATAGCCAGAATTTTTTTCGAATAATGCGTTTTCGAAAAATTTTGGGCCTAAACGGAGCGTGGTTACCCTTAACCATTGGTAGTGATAGAGGCGAGGGTCCCGATCTTTCGATGAGATAATAACTATCGATTTGGTGGAGACGACTTTGACGATCCGACTACAAACGTGCACGACGTTGCGCCTTAGCAACCGCTAAACCAATCTCCTGAGGTTACTGACGATGCCGGAAGCACAGTCAGCCTGACCACGAAGGTCTATTCCTGCAAGCAATCGAAGAACGAGCAAGAATATGATAAAGCAATCTGAATATTGCAAATATATATGAGGTATTGATAATGGTGGGGATCCGGAAGCGGTCTTGGTCTGGTCGTTGGACAGAAACGAAGTACACGAAGTTGCAATGGCTAACTTTTAACTAAACAAATCCCAAGGAAAAGCTACTAGATGGATCTACTTATATAGGAGCAAGGGGTGGTGGCCAAGGAGGTGGGAGGACGTCCCAAGGCATCCTAAAACTAAATCTAGGTCGTAAAAGGCTAATGGGCCCAAGTGGAGGTGATGTAACACCTTTGTACTTGTAGTTTGACTCGGATTCTGCTGCAGCATCAGATTGTTTCGTCCACAACTCAACGCTCCGGACGAATATGAAGGTGATTCCAGTTGGGTTGGAAAGTGCACGAAATCTAGTTTCCAACAAAAAAAGAATCACCCAATTCGGAGTCCGTATGAAAAACTTGTGTGCGCTTTGAGTCAGGTATGTCTGTGCAGTCCGAATCTGAATCCAGAACGTGAGAGACTTGGACTCTATCTTCTCTTGGGCCAAAAGTGACGTGAGAGAACTTTTTGGACAGCAAATAAACATCACTTTCTTCCTTATCTTCATATGTGGATTGTACAAATGTCCCATACACCTGCAATGAGACAAAACACAAAAGTGTGTGAAGTATTTTTGTGCTGGATAACATAAATAGATTATTGAATAGTTTGCACTAGAAATCACCTGACAAATATGCATATATGCAATATTTTTGGTCATATCCAAGGTAGTCATGTCCTCATCAGGTAGCCATGTGTTCCCTCTGATCTAATAATTTTGGAGTCACAAGGATTGGATATAATACTTGGCATGGATTGGTTATCGAAGTATGGAGGAAACATTTGATTGTGCTAGTAAGTTGATACTTGTCACCACCACAGAAGGAAAGAGGATCAAGTATGTATCCCGGCATGCTCCGAAGAGGACTCAAGTGAATTCCTTATCAAGAGTTGTACATGAGGAAGTAACAGTGGTGAAGGATTACCCCGACGTATTTCCAGAGGAGTTACCAGGCATGCCACCTGATCGAGACATTGAGTTTTTGATTGAGCTATTGCCAGGCACCGGACCAATATCAAAGAGACCGTATCGGATGCCCGCACAAGATCTGGAGGAAATTAAGAAACAGATAAAGGAGTTACTAGATAAAGGTTACATTCGACCAAGTTCATCACCTTGGGGACCCCCAGTGCTTCTAGTGGAGAAGAAGGATGGATCTTTAAGGATGGTTGTTAATTATCGTGCTCTGAATGAGGTGACGATCGAGAACAAATGCCCTCTGCCAATGATCAATGACTTGTTTGACCAGTTGCAAGGAGCTAAAGTTTTCTCTAAGATCGCTCTTCGATCAGGTTATCACCAGTTGAAGATTCGAGAGCAGGATATAACTAAGACAACTTTTTTACCACAAGGTACGGGCTATATGAGTATACCGTTATGTCATTTCGTCTGATGAGGACATCAATACCATTGTTACACCCACAGCCCCTACTGCTACATATACGGGACCAATTACTAGAGCTCGCGCACGCCAATTAAATTATCAGGTACTTTCGTTTCTTGGTAATGATTCTAATGTTCATGAGAATATGATGCTGCCTAAATTGGATACATTTGTTTTGCTTACAAATGAAGGGCCTAGCTTGGAGAAGGATGAACATTGGAGCAAGAACAAGCATGGAGATGATGCCATGCGCAAGGGGAACAAGAACGGAGTTACAAGTGATGATTTCAGGACTTTGAAGCCACCATAATGGGTGCATGAAGCCTTGGACGAAATATACAAGATGCCACTTCATAAATTTCGTCCCGAGGCTATTATAGGTGCTGCATCACCTTTTTATTGGGCCAGGCCCATGTAATTTCAAAATACATAGGTATAGGCTATTTTTAGAGTCCGTATGTGTGGGGAAACAAGAGATAGGGTTGATTTCGGACCCCTCCACCAAGGGCCACGAAATTCCCCCTCTCTTCCTCCATATATACAGCCCTTAGGGCACCGTTTAGACTTTGGGTTTTGTTTAGATTAAAAGTTCGCCATAGCTACAACTTCGCGTACTTCGTTTGTGTTCAACGACCACACAAAGGCGTCACAGAACCCCACCTTGATCAATAAAGCTTTCATCTTATATTCACAATATCCAGATTGCAATCTTAGTTTCTTGCTTGTTCTTCGTTTGCTCGCAGGAAACAGACCCTCGTGGTCAGGTTGATCGTGCTCCGGCGTGGTCAATAATCTCTCGGAGTTGGTTTAGCGATTGCTAAGGCGCGACGTCCTCGCACATTCGTAGTCGGATCGTCAAAGTCGACTTCCACCAAAGCGATATCCATCATCTCATCGAAAGACGGGACACCTTTACCTCTATCAAGTGGTATCAGATTTCCAGGTTGCTCGGTGAGATTTTACAGTTTTTCGTAGTTTAGATCGAGTCTGTTCTTCATAACTATAGTCCACGAACAAGCCAAAAAAAATTAGGGTTAGTTCATCCCATCCGAACCAATCTGAGCCTTGCATAATGTTTTCTGTATTTGCTTTGTTGAATTTGCGGTTGCATCGTCGTGTCCAGTTGCTGGTCTTAGCGTCTAGTCTTTTAGAGTTTCGAGTTCTGTTCACAGGTTGTCACGTCGCCGCTGCCATATATCACCACCGCATCATCATCGTCGCTGTTGCCATATACCACCTGATGAGGACATCAATACCATTGTTACACCCACAGCCCCTACTGCTACATATACGGAACCAATTACTAGAGCTCGCGCACGCCAATTAAATTATCAGGTACTTTCGTTTCTTGGTAATGATTCTAATGTTCATGAGAACATGATGCTGCCTAAATTGGATACATTTGTTTTGCTTACAAATGAAGGGCCTAGCTTGGAGAAGGATGAACATTGGAGCAAGAACAAGCATGGAGATGATGCCATGCGCAAGGGGAACAAGAACGGAGTTACAAGTGATGATTTCAGGACTTTGAAGCCACCATAATGGGTGCATGAAGCCATGGACGAAATATACAAGATGCCACTTCATAAATTTCGTCCCGAGGCTATTTTAGGTGTTGCGTCACCTTATTATTGGGCCAGGCCCATGTAATTTCGAAATACATAAGTATAGGCTATTTTTAGAGTCCGTATGTGTGGGGAAACAAGAGATAGGGTTGATTTCGGACCCCCCCACCAAGGGCCACGAAATTCCCCCCTCTTCCTCCCTATATACAGCCCTTAGGGCATCGTTTAGACTTTGGGTTTTGTTTAGATTAAAAGTTCGCCATAGCTGCAACTTCGCGTACTTCGTTTGTGTTCAACGACCAGACAAAGGCGTCACAGAACCCCACCTTGATCAATAAAGCTTTCATCTTATATTCGCAATATCCAGATTGCAATCTTAGTTTCTTGCTTGTTCTTCGTTTGCTCGCAGGAAACAGACCCTCGTGGTCAGGTTGATCGTGCTCCGGCGTGGTCAATAACCTCTCGGAGTTGGTTTAGCGATTGCTAAGGCGCGACGTCCTCGCACGTTCGTAGTCGGATCGTCAAAGTCGACTTCCACCAAAGCGAAATCCACCATCTCATCGAAAGACGGGACACCTTTGCCTCTATCATAGTGGAATTGGATTAGGAGGTGTGTTATTACAAGATGGCAAACCTGTTGCATACTTTTCTGAAAAATTGAGTGGGCCTAGTCTGAATTATTCTACTTATGATAAAGAATTATATGCTCTTGTTCGGACTTTAGAAACATGGCAACATTATTTATGGCCCAAAGAATTTGTTATACATTCTGATCATGAATCTTTGAAACATATTAAAAGTCAAGCTAAACTGAATCATAGACATGCTAAATGGGTTGAATTCATTGAGACTTTCCCTTATGTCATTAAACACAAGAAGGGAAAAGAAAATGTTATTGCTGATGCATTGTCTCGTCGCTATACTATGCTTTCACAACTTGACTTCAAAATATTTGGTTTGGAGACCATCAAAGATCAATATGTGCATGATGCTGATTTTAAAGATGTAATGCAGAATTGTAAAGAAGGAAGAATGTGGAACAAGTTTGTCATTAACGATGAATTTGTGTTTCGTGCTAACAAGCTATGCATTCTAGCTAGCTCCGTTCGTCTTTTGTTGTTGCAAGAGACGCATGGAGGAGGATTAATGGGACACTTTGGCGTGAAGAAGACGGAGGACGTACTTGCTACACATTTCTTTTGGCCAAAGATGAGACGGGATGTTGAGCGTTTTATTGCTCGCTGCACTACATGTCAAAAAGCTAAGTCACGACTCAATCCTCATGGTTTATATATGCCTTTGCCTGTACGTAGTGTTCCTTGGGAGGATATATCTATGGACTTTGTTTTAGGTTTACCTCGAACAAAGAAGGGGAGGGATAGCATATTTGTTGTCGTGGATAGATTCTCGAAAATGGCACACTTTATACCATGTCATAAAAGCGATGATGCTGTTAATGTTGCTGATTTGTTCTTTCGTGAAATTATTCGCTTGCATGGTGTGCCAAATACTATTGTTTCAGATCGTGATACTAAATTTCTTAGCCACTTTTGGAGATGTTTATGGGCTAAGTTGGGGACTAAACTGCTTTTTAGTACTACTTGTCACCCCCAAACTGATGGACAAACTGAAGTAGTCAATAGAACGTTGTCTACTATGCTTAGGGCTGTTTTGAAGAATAATAAGAAAATGTGGGAGGAATGCTTGCCTCATATTGAATTTGCTTATAATCGTTCATTGCATTCTACTACTGAGATGTGCCCTTTTGAAGTTGTGTATGGTTTCCTACCTCGTGCACCTATTGATTTGTTGCCTCTTCCATCTTCGGAGAAGGTTAATTTTGATGCTAAACAACGTGCTGAATTGATTTTAAAAATGCATGAGTTAACTAAGGAAAACATTGAGCGTATGAATGCTAAATATAAACTTGCTGGAGATAAGGGTAGAAAACATGTTGTGTTTGCACCTGGAGATCTTGTTTGGTTACATTTGCGTAAGGATAGATTTCCTGATTTGCGCAAATCAAAGCTAATGCCACGTGCTGATGGTCCCTTTAAGGTGTTAGAGAAAATAAATGATAATGCATATAAACTTGAGCTGCCTGCAGATTTTGGGGTTAGTCACACTTTTAACATTGCAGATTTGAAGCCTTATTTGGGTGAGGAAGATGAACTTTCGTCGAGGACGACTTCATTTCAAGAAGGGGAGGATGATGAGGACATCAATACAATTGTTACACCCACAGGCCCTGCTGCTATACATACTGGACCAATTACTAGAGCTCGTGCACGCCAACTAAATTACCAGGTACTTTCGTTTCTTTGTATTGATTCTAATGTTCATGAGAATATGATGCTGCCTAAATTGGATACATTTGTTTTGCTTACAAATGAAGGGCCTAGCTTGGAGAAGGATGAACATTGGAGCAAGAACAAGCATGGAGATGATGGCATGCGCAAGGGAAACAAGAACGGAGTTACAAGTGATGATTTCAGGACTTTGAAGCCACCATAATGGGTGCATGAAGCCTTGGATGAAATATACAAGATGCCACTTCATAAATTTCGTCCCGAGGCTATTTTAGGTGCTGCGTCACCTTATTATTGGGCCAGGCCCATGTAATTTCGAAATACATAAGTATAGGCTATTTTTAGAGTCCATATGTGTGGGGAAACAAGAGATAGGGTTGATTTCGGACCCCTCCACCAAGGGCCACGAAATTCCCCCCTCTTCCTCCATATATACAGCCCTTAGGGCATCGTTTAGACTTTGGGTTTTGTTTAGATTAAAAGTTCGCCATAGCTGCAACTTCGCGTACTTCGTTTGTGTTCAACGACCAGACAAAGGCGTCACAGAACCCCACCTTGATCAATAAAGCTTTCATCTTATATTCGCAATATCCAGATTGCAATCTTAGTTTCTTGCTTGTTCTTCGTTTGCTCGCAGGAAACAGACCCTCGTGGTCAGGTTGATCATGCTCCGGCGTGGTCAATAACCTCTCGGAGTTGGTTTAGCGATTGCTAAGGCGCGACGTCCTCGCACGTTCGTAGTCGGATCGTCAAAGTCGATTTCCACCAAAGCGAAATCCATCATCTCATCGAAAGACGGGACACCTCCGCCTCTATTATTAAGTCGATCTGATGCTCAATCCCTCGAATAGGCGGTAATCCCGGTGGCACGTCTTGTGGAAAAACGTCAGCGAACTCCTGCAAAATGTTAGTGACAGCAGGAGGCAAAGAGGAAGGCACGTCCTCGAATGAAAATAATGCCTCTTTGCACACAAAAGCATAGCAAACAGATTTGCTGAAATCTAGCTCATCAATATCAGATTTGGTGGCAAATAAACATGCACTTTTCAATTTAATTTCGGAAGCAACACTAGATGGTTTATTATTAGGCTTCATTTGTTGCTCAAATTCTTTTGCCACAATCTGATTTTCACTCTTATTCTTCTCCTGTTGTGTTTTATTAGCTCTATTAATATCATCTTTCAAAATGGAATCAGGAGTCATAGGAAGCAAAGTAATATTTTTATCCTTATGAACAAGAGTATAGTGATTGTTTCTACCATGGTGTACAGAATTTTTATCAAATTGCCATGGTCTACCAAGTAATAAGGAACATGCTTGCATAGGTACCACATCACAATCAACATAATCAGCATATGTAGAGATACTAAAATGCACACGAACAGTACGTGTTACCTTAACCTTGCCGCTGTTGTTGAACCATTGGATGTAGTAAGGATGTGGATGTGGTCTTGTGGTGAGAGAAAGCTTCTCCACCATCTCCATGCTAGCCAAGTTGTTCCAGCTCCCTCCGTCTATGATGACGCGCACAGAACGTTCCTTCACAACTCCCTTGGTATGGAACAAATTGTGCCTCTGATTTTGCTCAGCTTGTGTGACCTGCACACTCAAAACACGTTGAGCAACTAAACATTCATACCTGTCAGCGTCTTCAGGAGCCATGTATTGCGTCTCATGATCAGAATCATCTCCACCATGTTCTTCACGTGTAATAAGAGCCAAAGTCTCCTCATCATAGTCACTAGCGGACTCATATCCACCATCCGCGGTAGCAATCATCACACGCGGAGATTTGCATTCCCTCGCATAATGACCTCCTCCCTTACAACGACGACAAATAATATTACTTGTGTGCCCTGTTGATGCCATGGAAGAAGACGAACGTTGTGCAGGCCCCGCAGGTGCGCTCTTGGCAGATAATGGTGGTTGTGCCTGTTTTCTTGTATCACGGCTAGAGGTGGCACCGGATGGAGGTGCTGGTGTAGTTGAAGTAGAAGATGCACGTGGTGTCCATGATGAAGGTCGCTCTGCAGAAAAGTTAGTTCGCCCCAATGCTTGTCGATCCTGCACTTCACGTTCAGCTTTACAAGCAAGATGGAATAAACGAGTGATATTAGTATACTCCTTATAGTCTAGAATGTTCTGAATCTCTCTATTTAATCCACCCAGAAAACGTGCAAGCATAGCTTCATTCTCCTCAACAATACCACATCTAATCATGCCAGTTTGTAATTCCTGATAATATTCTTCTACAGAATTTTTCCCTTGTCTTAAACGCTGCAATTTTTGAAGCAACTCACGTTGATAATATGGTGGAACCCAACGCGTACGCATAGCAGTTTTCAAAGCAGCCCAAGTAGTTGGAATAGGATATAATCTACAATGTTCAGACCACCATACACATGCAAAACTAGTGAAAGCACAAACAGCAGCAGCAACTCGTCTCTCCTCAGGATATTGTAAACATGTAAATCGTTGTTCAGTTTCTAACTCCCAAGTAAGATATATATCAGGAACATATCTACCCTCAAATGGTGGAATATTCAATTTCAGTTTAGGAATATGGACATCATCTCGTACCTGAGGTGGTGGTGCAGGCCTACCATTACGAATATATACCTGAGGTCGACCTGCTGGTGGTGGTGCTGGTGGCTGCTCGTAGATCTGATTTTGATCAACCTCATCCTCATAATCGCCCGCATACTCATCATCCTCCTGGGTACCAGCAGCAGCAGTAGCAGGAGCCAAAGAAGCACCAATAGCAGTAGCAGCTGCACCAGAATTTTGTCCTGGCTCAATAGGAACACGCTGTGCTCGTCTGATAGAGGCGAGGTGTCCCGATCTTTCGATGAGATGATAACTATCGATTTGGTGGAGACGACTTTGACGATCCGACTACAAACGTGCACGACGTTGCGCCTTAGCAATCGCTAAACCAATCTCCTGAGGTTACTGACGATGCCGGAAGCACGGTCAGCCTGACCACGAAGGTCTATTCCTGCAAGCAATCGAACAACGAGCAAGAATATGATAAAGCAATCTGAATATTGCAAATATATATGAGGTATTGATAATGGTGGGGATCCGTAAGCGGTCTTGGTCTGGTCGTTGGACACAAACGAAGTACACGAAGTTGCAATGGCTAACTTTTAACTAAACAAATCCCAAGGAAAAGCTACTAGATGGATCTACTTATATAGGAGCAAGGGGTGGTGGCCAAGGAGGTGGGAGGACGTCCCAAGGCAGCCTAAAACTAAATCTAGGTCGTACAAGGCCAATGGGCCCAAGTGGAGGTGATGTAACACCTTTGGACTTGTAGTTTGACTCGGATTCTGCTGCAGCATCAGATTGTTTCGTCCACAACTCAACGCTCCGGACGAATTTGAAGGTGATTCCAATTGGGTTGGAAAGTGCACGAAATCTAGTTTCCAACAAAAAAAAATCACCCAATTCGGAGTCCGTATGAAAAACTTGTGTGCGTTTTGAGTCAGGTATGTGTGTGCAGTCCGAATCTGAATCCAGAACGTGAGAGACTTGGACTCTATCTTCTCTTGGACCAAAAGTGACGTGAGAGAACTTTTTGGACAGCAAATAAACATCTCTTTCTTCCTTATCTTCATATGTGGATTGTACAAATGTCCCATACACCTGCAATTAGACAAAACACAAAAGTGTGTGAAGTATTTTTGTTCTGGATAACATAAATAGATTATTGAATAGTTTGCACTAGAAATCACCTGACAAATATGCATATATGCAATATTTTTGGTCATATCCAAGGTAGTCATGTCCTCATCAACATGGCTCCTGAAGACGCTGATAGGTATGAATGTTTAGTTGCTCAACGTGTTTTGAGTGTGCAGATTACACAAGCTGAGCAAAATCAGAGGCACAATTTGTTCCATACCAAGGGAGTTGTGAAGGAACGTTCTGTGCGCGTCATCATAGACGGAGGGAGCTGCAACAACTTGGCTAGCATGGAGATGGTGGAGAAGCTTTCTCTCACCACAAGACCACATCCACATCCTTACTACATCCAATGGTTCAACAACAGCGGCAAGGTTAAGGTAACACGTACTGTTCGTGTGCATTTTAGTATCTCTACATATGCTGATTATGTTGATTGTGATGTGGTACCTATGCAAGCATGTTCCTTATTACTTGGTAGACCATGGCAATTTGATAAAAATTCTGTACACCATGGTAGAAACAATCACTATACTCTTGTTCATTAGGATAAAAATATTACTTTGCTTCCTATGACTCCTGATTCCATTTTGAAAGATGATATTAATAGAGCTAATAAAGCAAAACAGGAGACGAATAAGAGTGAAAATCAGATTGTGGCAAAAGAATTTGAGCAACAAATGAAGCCTAATAATAAACCATCTAGTGTTGCTTCTGAAATTAAATTGAAAAGTGCATGTTTATTTGCCACCAAATCTGATATTGATGAGCTAGATTTCAGCAAATCTGTTTGCTATGCTTTTGTGTGCAAAGAGGCATTATTTTCATTCGAGGACGTGCCTTCCTCTTTGCCTCCTGCTGTCACTAACATTTTGCAGGAGTTCGCTGACGTCTTTCCACAAGACGTGCCACCGGGATTACCGCCTATTCGAGGGATTGAGCATCAGATTGACTTAATTCCCGGTGCTTCACTGCCAAACCGTGCACCATACCGTACCAATCCAGAGGAGACGAAGGAGATTATGCGTCAAGTACAAGAGCTTCTAGACAAAGGTTATATACGCGAATCCCTTAGTCCTTGTGCTGTTCCTATTATTCTAGTGCCGAAAAAGGATGGTACATCACGTATGTGTGTTGATTGTAGAGGCATTAATAATATTACTATTCGTTATCGTCATCCTATTCCTAGGCTAGATGATATGCTTGATGAATTGAGTGGCTCAAAATATTCTCCAAAGTTGATTTGCTATGGATACCATCAAATTCGTATGAAATTGGGAGATGAATGGAAAACAGCATTCAAAACTAAGTTTGGATTATATGAGTGGTTAGTCATGCCTTTTGGGTTAACTAATGCACCTAGTACTTTCATGAGATTAAAGAATGAAGTTTTACGTGCTTTCATTGGACGATTTGTGGTAGTTTACTTTGATGACATATTGATTTATAGCAGATCTTTGGAAGAACATTTGGAACATTTACGTGTTGTTTTTATTGCTCTACGTGATGCACGTTTGTTTGGTAACCTTGGGAAGTGCACCTTTTGCACCGACCGAGTATCTTTTCTTGGCTATGTTGTTACTCCACAGGGAATTGAAGTTGATAAAGCCAAGATTGAAGCTATTGAGAGTTGGCCGCAACCCAAAACGGTCACACAAGTGAGGAGTTTTCTTGGCCTCGCTGGATTCTATAGGCGTTTTGTGAGAGATTTCAGCACCATTGCTGCACCTCTCAATGAGCTTACAAAGAAAGATGTGCCTTTTCTTTGGGGTACCGCACAGGAAGAAGCCTTCTCGGTATTGAAAGATAAGTTGACACATGCTCCTTTACTCCAACTTCCTGATTTTAATAAGACTTTTGAGCTTGAATGTGATGCTAGTGGAATTGGATTAGGCGGTGTGTTATTACAAGATGGCAAAATTGAGTGGGCCTAGTCTGAATTATTCTACTTATGATAAAGAATTATATGCTCTTGTTCGGACTTTAGAAACATGGCAACATTATTTATGGCCCAAAGAATTTGTTATACATTCTGATCATGAATCTTTGAAACATATTAAAAGTCAAGCTAAACTGAATCGTAGACATGCTAAATGGGTTGAATTCATTGAGACTTTTCCTTATGTCATTAAACACAAGAAGGGAAAAGAAAATGTTATTGCTGATGCATTGTCTCGCCGCTATACTATGCTTTCACAACTTGACTTCAAAATATTTGGTTTGGAGACCATCAAAGATCAATATGTGCATGATGCTGATTTTAAAGATGTAATGCAGAATTGTAAAGAAGCAAGAATGTGGAACAAGTTCGTCGTTAACGATGGATTTGTGTTTCGTGCTAACAAGCTATGCATTCCAGCTAGCTCCGTTCGTCTTTTGTTGTTGCAGGAGGCGCATGGAGGAGGATTAATGGGACACTTTGGGGTGAAGATGACGGAGGACGTACTTGCTACACATTTCTTTTGGCCAAAGATGAGACGGGATGTTGAGCATTTTATTGCTCGATGCACTACATGTCAAAAAGCTAAGTCACGACTCAATCCTCATGGTTTATATATGCCTTTGCCTGTACCTAGTGTTCCTTGGGAGGATATATCTATGGACTTTGTTTTAGGTTTACGTCGAACAAAGAAGTAGAGGGATAGCATATTTGTTGTCGTGGATAGATTCTCGAAAATGGCACACTTTATACCATGTCATAAAAGCGATGATGCTGTTAATGTTGCTGATTTGTTCTTTCGTGAAATTATTCGCTTGCATGGTGTGCCAAATACTATTGTTTCAGATCGTGATACTAAATTTCTTAGCCACTTTTGGAGATGTTTATGGGCTAAGTTGGGGACTAAACTGCTTTTTAGTACTACTTGTCACCCCCAAACTGATGGACAAACTGAAGTAGTCAATAGAACGTTGTCTACTATGCTTAGGGCTGTTTTGAAGAATAATAAGAAAATGTGGGAGGAATGCTTGCCTCATATTGAATTTGCTTATAATCGTTCATTGCATTCTACTACTAAGATGTGCCCTTTTGAAGTTGTGTATGGTTTCCTACCTCGTGCACCTATTGATTTGTTGCCTCTTCCATCTTCGGAGAAGGTTAATTTTGATGCTAAACAACGTGCTGAATTGATTTTAAAAATCCATGAGTTAACTAAGGAAAACATTGAGCGTATGAATGCTAAATATAAACTTGCTGGAGATAAGGGTAGAAAACATGTTGTGTTTGCACCTGGAGATCTTGTTTGGTTACATTTGCGTAAGGATAGATTTCCTGATTTGCGCAAATCAAAGCTAATGCCACGTGCTGATGGTCCCTTTAAGGTGTTAGAGAAAATAAATGATAATGCATATAAACTTGAGCTGCCTGCAGATTTTGGGGTTAGTCCCACTTTTAACATTGCAGATTTGAAGCCTTATTTGGGTGAGGAAGATGAGTTTCCGTCGAGGACGACTTCATTTCAAGAAGGGGAGGATGATGAGGACATCAATACCATTGTTACACCCACAGCCCCTGCTGCTACATATACGGGACCAATTACTAGAGCTCGCGCACGCCAATTAAATTATCAGGTACTTTCGTTTCTTGGTAATGATTCTAATGTTCATGAGAACATGATGCTGCCTAAATTGGATACATTTGTTTTGCTTACAAATGAAGGGCCTAGCTTGGAGAAGGATGAACATTGGAGCAAGAACAAGCATGGAGATGATGCCATGCGCAAGGGGAACAAGAACGGAGTTACAAGTGATGATTTCAGGACTTTGAAGCCACCATAATGGGTGCATGAAGCCATGGACGAAATATACAAGATGCCACTTCATAAATTTCGTCCCGAGGCTATTTTAGGTGCTGCGTCACCTTATTATTGGGCCAGGCCCATGTAATTTCGAAATACATAAGTATAGGCTATTTTTAGAGTCCGTATGTGTGGGGAAACAAGAGATAGGGTTGATTTCGGACCCCTCCACCAAGGGCCACGAAATTCCCCCCTCTTCCTCCCTATATACAGCCCTTAGGGCATCGTTTAGATTTTGGGTTTTGTTTAGATTAAAAGTTCGCCATAGCTGCAACTTCGCGTACTTCGTTTGTGTTCAACGACCAGACAAAGGCGTCACAGAACCCCACCTTGATCAATAAAGCTTTCATCTTATATTCGCAATATCCAGATTGCAATCTTAGTTTCTTGCTTGTTCTTCGTTTGCTCGCAGGAAACAGACCCTCGTGGTCAGGTTGATCGTGCTCCGGCGTGGTCAATAACCTCTCGGAGTTGGTTTAGCGATTGCTAAGGCGCGACGTCCTCGCACGTTCGTAGTCGGATCGTCAAAGTCGACTTCCACCAAAGCGAAATCCACCATCTCATCGAAACACGGGACACCTCCGCCTCTATCACCACCACCACATATTCACCGTCAATCCGAATCCATATACGCCACCACATATCCGCCGCCATCACGCCAATCCGAGTTCACCTGCAACATATATCCGCCACCTGTCCGTGTTCCACCAGATTCATCTTCGCCACCAGTCCGAGTTCCACCAGATTCATCTCCGCCACCAGTCCTAGTCCGAGTCAAGTAATTGTTGCATTGTTCTCGATTTCCAGATCACGCGATACTCCGAGTCGTGACAGAGAAGGACTCCCCAACTTCCGAGCCATCCGCAGAAGAAAAATAGTTCCAATTTCAAAAAAAAAACTAAGTTTGGAAAATTCTAGCTAGGCAGTTTTTAGACCATTTGTAGACTTTTTCGAAAAAAATTGTTGCGGAGCAAAAAAAAAAGAGGAAAAAAAAGTGCAAAAAAAAAGAGAAAAAAAATTCAGAGTGTGCTCCTCCCTTGTTTACGTGCCACGCCGTGATTTTGTTGGTGTTCTAGGCTCGCGTCTCTAGCACAGTCTAGCCTAGGACCAACACAGTACCGTCGTTGAGCGTTTATTCAACTTTGCATCTCTGAATTGATTATTGCTGACCCTTTTTGCTACCAAATTATAAGCCTTCCCAGCTCCACATACATCTACGTCGTGCGTTTGACTCTCCCTGGTAATCGCTCTATCCAAGCTTTGAGAGTTTTGACTACAACGGTTGCCGATCACCGCCTGCTGCTGGGTAAGAACTGGTAAGAATTTGAGTTTTGCTTGACGGGTTTGTGACACCCACCACCACCACTTGTTCGTAGTCTGTAGGATCATATTCTTGTGTGTTTCTATTGCTGCTAACCATGCCAGGATCACAAGCCGACGAGATTGACTAGGAGAATTTATCGAATAAGGAGCTTCATGTTAAGTTTCAGCAAATGATGACTGAACAGGTGCAAGATGTGCTGAACAATTTTGAAGAGGCCATGGAGAAGATCACTGGCCTTGAGAAGACGTTCGAAACAAAGCTCGATAACAAGTTTAATGAATTGCTCGCGCGTTTTCCACCACCACCACCCGCTGCACCTAACGCACCTCTCCAACAACAACAACAACGACTACCTCCGCGTCGCGAAACAGACCTCCGCCGAGCAAGCCGTGTTCCTCTTGCGTTTGGCCAAACTGTTGGTGCTGCTGTTGATACTTCTGTGGCTCCTGCTGCTGATGCGGAGGAGGATGATTATGTGGGAGATTATGAGGATGAGGTTGATAAAAATCAGCACTACGTGCAGCCACCTGTACCACCACCAGCAGGTCGACCTCAGGTATATATTCGTAATGGTAGGCCTGCACCACCACCTCAGGTACGAGATGATGTCCATATTCCTAAAATGAAATTGAATATTCCACCATTTGAGGGTAGATATGTTCCTGATATATATCTTACTTGGGAGTTAGAAACTGAACAATGATTTACATGTTTACAATATCCTGAGGAGAGACGAGTTGCTGCTGCTGTTTGTGCTTTCACTAGTTTTGCATGTGTATGGTGGTCTGAACATTGTTGATTATATCCTATTCCAACTACTTGGGCTGCTTTGAAAACTGCTATGCGTACGCGTTGGGTTCCACCATATTGTCAACGTGAATTGCTTCAAAAATTGCAGCATTTAAGACAAGGGAAAAATTCTGTAGAAGAATATTATCAGGAATTACAAACTGGCATGATTAGATGTGGTATTGTTGAGGAGAATGAAGCCATGCTTGCACGTTTTCTGGGTGGATTAAATAGAGAGATTCAGACCATTCTAGACTATAAGGAGTATACTAATATCACTCGTTTATTCCATCTTGCTTGTAAAGCTGAACGTGAAGTGCAGGATCGACAAGCATTGGGGCGAACTAACTTTTCTGCAGGCCAACCTTCATCATGGACACCACGTGCATCTTCTACTTCAATTGCACCAGCACCTCCATCCGGTGCCACCTCCAGCCATGATACAAGAAAACAGGCACAACCACCATTATCTGCCAAGAGCGCACCTGCGGGGCCTGCACAGCGTTCTTCTTCTTCCATGGCATCAACAGGGCACACAAGTGATATTATTTGTCGTTGTTGTAAGGGAGGAGGTCATTATGCGAGAGAATGCAAATCTCCGCGTGTGATGATTGCTACCGCGGATGGTGGATATGAGTCTGCTAGTGACTATGATGAGGAGACTTTGGCTCTTATTACACGTGAAGAACATGGTGGAGATGATTCTGATCATGAGACGCAATACATGGCTCCTGAAGACGCTGACAGGTATGAATGTTTAGTTGCTCAACGTGTTTTGAGTGTGCAGATCACACAAGCTGAGCAAAATCAGAGGCACAATTTGTTCCATACCAAGGGAGTTGTGAAGGAACGTTCTGTGCGCGTCATCATAGACGGAGGGAGCTGCAACAACTTGGCTAGCATGGAGATGGTGGAGAAGCTTTCTCTCACCACAAGACCACATCCACATCCTTACTACATCCAATGGTTCAACAATAGTGGCAAGGTTAAGGTAACACGTACTGTTCGTGTGCATTTTAGTATCTCTACATATGCTGATTATGTTGATTGTGATGTGGTACCTATGCAAGCATGTTCCTTATTACTTGGTAGACCATGGCAATGTGATAAAAATTCTGTACACCATGGTAGAAACAATCACTATACTCTTGTTCATAAGGATAAAAATATTACTTTGCTTCCTATGACTCCTGATTCCATTTTGAAAGATGATATTAATAGAGCTAATAAAGCAAAACAGGAGACGAATAAGAGTGAAAATCAGATTGTGGCAAAAGAATTTGAGCAGCAAATGAAGCCTAATAATAAACCATCTAGTGTTGCTTCTGAAATTAAATTGAAAAGTGCATGTTTATTTGCCACCAAATCTGATATTGATGAGCTAGATTTCAGCAAATCTGTTTGCTATGCTTTTGTGTGCAAAGAGGCATTATTTTCATTCGAGGACGTGCCTTCCTCTTTGCCTCCTGCTGTCACTAACATTTTGCAGGAGTTCGCTGACGTCTTTCCACAAGACGTGCCACCGGGATTACCGCCTATTCGAGGGATTGAGCATCAGATTGACTTAATTCCCGGTGATTCACTGCCAAACCGTGCACCATACCGTACCAATCCAGAGGAGACGAAGGAGATTATGCGTCAAGTACAAGAGCTTCTCGACAAAGGTTATATACGCGAATCCCTTAGTCCTTGTGCTGTTCCTATTATTCTAGTGCCGAAAAAGGATGGTACATCACGTATGTGTGTTGATTGTAGAGGCATTAATAATATTACTATTCGTTATCATCATCCTATTCCTAGGCTAGATGATATGCTTGATGAATTGAGCGGCTCTACAATATTCTCCAAAGTTGATTTGCGTAGTGGATGCCATCAAATTCATATGAAATTGGGAGATGAATGGAAAATAGCATTCAAAACTAAGTTTGGATTATATGAGTGGTTAGTCATGCCTTTTGGGTTAACTAATGCACCTAGTACTTTCATGAGATTAATGAACGAAGTTTTACGTGCTTTCATTGGACGATTTGTGGTAGTTTACATTGATGACATATTGATTTATAGCAGATCTTTGGAAGAACATTTGGAACATTTACGTGCTGTTTTTATTGCTCTACGTGATGCACGTTTGTTTGGTAACCTTGGGAAGTGCACCTTTTGCACCGACCGAGTATCTTTTCTTGGCTATGTTGTTACTCCACAGGGAATTGAAGTTGATAAAGCCAAGATTGAAGCTATTGAGAGTTGGCCGCAGCCCAAAACGGTCACACAAGTGAGGAGTTTTCTTGGCCTCGCTGGATTCTATAGGCGTTTTGTGAGAGATTTCAGCACCATTGCTGCACCTCTCAACGAGCTTACAAAGAAGGATGTGCCTTTTGTTTGGGGTACCGCACAGGAAGAAGCCTTCACGGTATTGAAAGATAAGTTGACACATGCTCCTTTACTCCAACTTTCTGATTTTAATAAGACTTTTGAGCTTGAATGTGATGCTAGTGGAATTGGATTAGGAGGTGTGTTATTACAAGATGGCAAACCTGTTGCATACTTTTCTGAAAAATTGAGTGGGCCTAGTCTGAATTATTCTACTTATGATAAAGAATTATATGCTCTTGTTCGGACTTTAGAAACATGGCAACATTATTTATGGCCCAAAGAATTTGTTATACATTCTGATCATGAATCTTTGAAACATATTAAAAGTCAAGCTAAAATGAATCGTAGACATGCTAAATGGGTTGAATTCATTGAGACTTTTCCTTATGTCATTAAACACAAGAAGGGAAAAGAAAATGTTATTGCTGATGCATTGTCTCGCCGCTATACTATGCTTTCACAACTTGACTTCAAAATATTTGGTTTGGAGACCATCAAAGATCAATATGTGCATGATGCTGATTTTAAAGATGTAATGCAGAATTGTAAAGAAGGAAGAATGTGGAACAAGTTCGTCGTTAATGATGGATTTGTGTTTCGTGCTAACAAGCTATGCATTCCAGCTAGCTCCGTTCGTCTTTTGTTGTTGCAGGAGGCGCATGGAGGAGGATTAATGGGACACTTTGGCGTGAAGAAGACGGAGGACGTACTTGCTACACATTTCTTTTGGCCAAAGATGAGACGGGATGTTGAGCGTTTTATTGCTCGATGCACTACATGTCAAAAAGCTGAGTCACGACTCAATCCTCATGGTTTATATATGACTTTGCCTGTACCTAGTGTTCCTTGGGAGGATATATCTTGAGCTGCCTGCAGATTTTGGGGTTAGTCCCACTTTTAACATTGCAGATTTGAAGCCTTATTTGGGTGAGGAAGATGAGTTTCCGTCGAGGACGACTTCATTTCAAGAAGGGGAGGATGATGAGGACATCAATACCATTGTTACACCCACAACCCCTACTGCTACATATACGGGACCAATTACTAGAGCTCGCGCACGCCAATTAAATTATCAGGTACTTTCCTTTCTTGGTAATGATTCTAATGTTCATGAGAATATGATGCTGCCTAAATTGGATACATTTGTTTTGCTTACAAATGAAGGGCCTAGCTTGGAGAAGGATGAACATTGGAGCAAGAACAAGCATGGAGATGATGCCATGCGCAAGGGGAACAAGAACGGAGTTACAAGTAATGATTTCAGGACTTTGAAGCCACCATAATGGGTGCATGAAGCCTTGGACGAAATATACAAGATGCCACTTCATAAATTTCGTCCCGAGGCTATTATAGGTGCTGTGTCACCTTTTTATTGGGCCAGGCCCATGTAATTTCGAAATACATAGGTATAGGCTATTTTTAGAGTCCGTATGTGTGGGGAAACAAGAGATAGGGTTGATTTCGGACCCCTCCACCAAGGGCCACGAAATTCCCCTCTCTTCCTCCATATATACAGCCCTTAGGGCACCGTTTAGACTTTGGGTTTTGTTTAGATTAAAAGTTCGCCATAGCTGCAACTTCGCGTACTTCGTTTGTGTTCAACGACCAGACAAAGCGTCATAGAACCCCACCTTGATCAATAAAGCTTTCATCTTATATTCGCAATATCCAGATTGCAATCTTAGTTTCTTGCTTGTTCTTCGTTCGCTCGCAGGAAACAGACCCTCGTGGTCAGGTTGATCGTGCTCCGGCGTGGTCAATAATCTCTCGGAGTTGGTTTAGCGATTGCTAAGGCGCGGCGTCGTCGCACATTCGTAGTCGGATCGTCAAAGTCGACTTCCACCAAAGCGATATTCATCATCTCATCGAAAGACGGGACACCTTTACCTCTATCATGGTCTGACTAAAACACCTGCCTATTTCATGAATATGATGAACAAAGTGTTTATGGAGTTTCTGGATAAGTTCGTCATGGTGTTCATTGATGATATATTGGTCTACTCAAAGAACGAAGAGGAGCATAAGGAGCATTTGCGTTTGGTTCTTGAGAAGCTCAGGGAACATCAGTTGTATGCTAAGTTCAGAAAATGTGAGTTTTGGTTAAACGAAGTTGGATTTCTTGGACATGTTATATCCGGAGAAGGAATAGCACTAGACCCTACCAAGGTTGCTTATGTTACTAAATGGGTGGCACCCACATCAGTTGGAGAGCTCAGAAGTTTTCTTGGACTCACAGGTTATTATCGGAGGTTCATTGAGAATTTCTCAAGGATTGCAAAGCCCATGACAGAGTTATTGAAGAAGGACACCGAGTTTAAATGGACCAAGGATTGTGAAGCCAGTTTTCAGGAGTTGAAGAAACGTTTGGTTACAGCCCCAGTACTGATTCTCCTAGACCAACGTAAGGATTATCAGGTATATTGCGATGCTTCACGACGAGGATTTGGAGCTGTACTTATGCAGGAAGGGAGAGTTGTTTCATATGCCTCAGGACAGCTAAAACCTCATGAGCTAAATTATGCTACGCATGATTTGGAGTTAGCAGCCGTAGTGCATGCGCTGAAGACATGGAGACACTTTCTCTTCGGAAACCATTGTGAGGTATACACAGATCATAAGAGTTTGAAATACATCTTCACGCGGAAGGAATTGAACCTCGGGAAAAGGAGATGGTTGGAGCTCATCAAGGATTATGATGTGAAATTGCACTATCACCCACGAAAGGCCAATGTAGTAGTAGATGCGTTGAGCCGCAAGAGTTATGTTAACACGCTCATAACCGGGGGATTACCTAAGGAGTTAGCAGATGATCTTCGAGAGCTATGTTTGGAGATAGTTCCGAGAGGTTGATGAGGACATCAATACCATTGTTACACCCACAGCCCCTACTGCTACATATACGGGACCAATTACTAGAGCTCGCGCACGCCAATTAAATTATCAGGTACTTTCCTTTCTTGGTAATGATTCTAATGTTCATGAGAATATGATGCTGCCTAAATTGGATACATTTGTTTTGCTTACAAATGAAGGGCCTAGCTTGGAGAAGGATGAACATTGGAGCAAGAACAAGCATGGAGATGATGCCATGCGCAAGGGGAACAAGAACGGAGTTACAAGTGATGATTTCAGGACTTTGAAGCCACCATAATGGGTGCATGAAGCCTTGGACGAAATATACAAGATGCCACTTCATAAATTTCGTCCCGAGGCTATTATAGGTGCTGTGTCACCTTTTTATTGGGCCAGGCCCATGTAATTTCGAAATACATAGGTATAGGCTATTTTTAGAGTCCGTATGTGTGGGGAAACAAGAGATAGGGTTGATTTCGGACCCCTCCACCAAGGGCCACGAAATTCCCCTCTCTTCCTCCATATGTACAGCCCTTAGGGCACCGTTTAGACTTTGGGTTTTGTTTAGATTAAAAGTTCGCCATAGCTGCAACTTCGCGTACTTCGTTTGTGTTCAACGACCAGACAAAGGCGTCATAGAACCCCACCTTGATCAATAAAGCTTTCATCTTATATTCGCAATATCCAGATTGCAATCTTAGTTTCTTGCTTGTTCTTCGTTCGCTCGCAGGAAACAGACCCTCGTGGTCAGGTTGATCGTGCTCCGGCGTGGTCAATAATCTCTCGGAGTTGGTTTAGCGATTGCTAAGGCGCGGCGTCGTCGCACATTCGTAGTCGGATCGTCAAAGTCGACTTCCACCAAAGCGATATTCATCATCTCATCGAAAGACGGGACACCTTTACCTCTATCATGGTCTGACTAAAACACCTGCCTATTTCATGAATATGATGAACAAAGTGTTTATGGAGTTTCTGGATAAGTTCGTCATGGTGTTCGTTGATGATATATTGGTCTACTCGAAGAACGAAGAGGAGCATAAGGAGCATTTGCGTTTGGTTCTTGAGAAGCTCAGGGAACATCAGTTGTATGCTAAGTTCAGAAAATGTGAGTTTTGGTTAAACGAAGTTGGATTTCTTGGACATGTTATATCCGGAGAAGGAATAGCACTAGACCCTACCAAGGTTGCTTATGTTACTAAATGGGTGGCACCCACATCAGTTGGAGAGCTCAGAAGTTTTCTTGGACTCACAGGTTATTATCGGAGGTTCATTGAGAATTTCTCAAGGATTGCAAAGCCCATGACAGAGTTATTGAAGAAGGACACCGAGTTTAAATGGACCAAGGATTGTGAAGCCAGTTTTCAGGAGTTAAAGAAACGTTTGGTTACAGCCCCAGTACTGATTCTCCTAGACCAACGTAAGGATTATCAAGTATATTGCGATGCTTCACGACGAGGATTTGGAGCTGTACTTATGCAGGAAGGGAGAGTTGTTTCATATGCCTCAGGACAGCTAAAACCTCATGAGCTAAATTATGCTACGCATGATTTGGAGTTAGCAGCCGTAGTGCATGCGCTGAAGACATGGAGACACTTTCTCTTCGAAAACCATTGTGAGGTATACACAGATCATAAGAGTTTGAAATACATCTTCACGTGGAAGGAATTGAACCTCGGGAAAAGGAGATGGTTGGAGCTCATCAAGGATTATGACGTGAAATTGCACTATCACCCACGAAAGGCCAATGTAGTAGTAGATGCGTTGAGCCGCAAGAGTTATGTTAACACGCTCATAACCGGGGGATTACCTAAGGAGTTAGCAGATGATCTTCGAGAGCTATGTTTGGAGATAGTTCCGAGAGGTTGATGAGGACATCAATACCATTGTTACACCCACAGCCCCTACTGCTACATATACGGGACCAATTACTAGAGCTCGCGCACGCCAATTAAATTATCAGGTACTTTCCTTTCTTGGTAATGATTCTAATGTTCATGAGAATATGATGCTGCCTAAATTGGATACATTTGTTTTGCTTACAAATGAAGGGCCTAGCTTGGAGAAGGATGAACATTGGAGCAAGAACAAGCATGGAGATGATGCCATGCGCAAGGGGAACAAGAACGGAGTTACAAGTGATGATTTCAGGACTTTGAAGCCACCATAATGGGTGCATGAAGCCTTGGACGAAATATACAAGATGCCACTTCATAAATTTCGTCCCGAGGCTATTATAGGTGCTGTGTCACCTTTTTATTGGGCCAGGCCCATGTAATTTCGAAATACATAGGTATAGGCTATTTTTAGAGTCCGTATGTGTGGGGAAACAAGAGATAGGGTTGATTTCGGACCCCTCCACCAAGGGCCACGAAATTCCCCTCTCTTCCTCCATATATACAGCCCTTAGGGCACCGTTTAGACTTTGGGTTTTGTTTAGATTAAAAGTTCGCCATAGCTGCAACTTCGCGTACTTCGTTTGTGTTCAACGACCAGACAAAGGCGTCATAGAACCCCACCTTGATCAATAAAGCTTTCATCTTATATTCGCAATATCCAGATTGCAATCTTAGTTTCTTGCTTGTTCTTCGTTCGCTCGCAGGAAACAGACCCTCGTGGTCAGGTTGATCGTGCTCCGGCGTGGTCAATAATCTCTCGGAGTTGGTTTAGCGATTGCTAAGGCGCGGCGTCGTCGCACATTCGTAGTCGGATCGTCAAAGTCGACTTCCACCAAAGCGATATTCATCATCTCATCGAAAGACGGGACACCTTTACCTCTATCATGGTCTGACTAAAACACCTGCCTATTTCATGAATATGATGAACAAAGTGTTTATGGAGTTTCTAGATAAGTTCGTCATGGTGTTCATTGATGATATATTGGTCTACTCGAAGAACGAAGAGGAGCATAAGGAGCATTTGCGTTTGGTTCTTGAGAAGCTCAGGGAACATCAGTTGTATGCTAAGTTCAGAAAATGTGAGTTTTGGTTAAAGGAAGTTGGATTTCTTGGACATGTTATATCCGGAGAAGGAATAGCACTAGACCCTACCAAGGTTGCTTATGTTACTAAATGGGTGGCACCCACATCAGTTGGAGAGCTCAGAAGTTTTCTTGGACTCACAGGTTATTATCGGAGGTTCATTGAGAATTTCTCAAGGATTGCAAAGCCCATGACAGAGTTATTGAAGAAGGACACCGAGTTTAAATGGACCAAGGATTGTGAAGCCAGTTTTCAGGAGTTGAAGAAACGTTTGGTTACAGCCCCAGTACTGATTCTCCTAGACCAACGTAAGGATTATCAAGTATATTGCGATGCTTCACGACGAGGATTTGGAGTTGTACTTATGCAGGAAGGGAGAGTTGTTTCATATGCCTCAGGACAGCTAAAACCTCATGAGCTAAATTATGCTACGCATGATTTGGAGTTAGCAGCCGTAGTGCATGCGCTGAAGACATGGAGACACTTTCTCTTCGGAAACCATTGTGAGGTATACACAGATCATAAGAGTTTGAAATACATCTTCACGCGGAAGGAATTGAACCTCGGGAAAAGGAGATGGTTGGAGCTCATCAAGGATTATGACGTGAAATTGCACTATCACCCACGAAAGGCCAATGTAGTAGTAGATGCGTTGAGCCGCAAGAGTTATGTTAACACGCTCATAACCGGGGGATTACCTAAGGAGTTAGCAGATGATCTTCGAGAGCTATGTTTGGAGATAGTTCCGAGAGGTTGATGAGGACATCAATACCATTGTTACACCCACAGCCCCTACTGCTACATATACGGGACCAATTACTAGAGCTCGCGCACGCCAATTAAATTATCAGGTACTTTCCTTTCTTGGTAATGATTGTAATGTTCATGAGAATATGATGTTGCCTAAATTGGATACATTTGTTTTGCTTACAAATGAAGGGCCTAGCTTGGAGAAGGATGAACATTGGAGCAAGAACAAGCATGGAGATGATGCTATGCGCAAGGGGAACAAGAACGGAGTTACAAGTGATGATTTTAGGACTTTGAAGCCACCATAATGGGTGCATGAAGCCTTGGATGAAATATACAAGATGCCACTTCATAAATTTCGTCCCGGGGCTATTATAGGTGCTGCGTCACCTTTTTATTGGGCCAGGCCCATGAAATTTCGAAATACATAAGTATAGGCTATTTTTAGAGTCCGTATGTGTGGGGAAACCAGAGATAGGGTTGATTTCAGACCCCTCCACCAAGGGCCACGAAATTCCCCCTCTCTTCCTCCATATATACGGCCCTTAGGGCACCGTTTAGACTTTGGGGTTTTGTTTAGATTAAAGTTCGCCATAGCTGCAACTTCGCGTACTTCGTTTGTGTTCAACGACCAGACAAAGGCGTCACAGAACCCCACCTTGATCAATAAAGCTTTCATCTTATATTCGCAATATCCAAATTGCAATCTTAGTTTCTTGCTTGTTCTTCGTTTGCTCGCAGGAAACAGACCCTCGTGGTCAGGTTGATCATGCTCCGGCGTGGTCAATAATCTCTCGGAGTTGGTTTAGCGATTGCTAAGACGCGACGTCATCGCACATTCGTAGTCGGATCGTCAAAGTCGACTTCCACCAAAGCGATATTCATCATCTCATCGAAAGACGGGACACCTTTACCTCTATCATGGTCTGACTAAAACACCTGCCTATTTCATGAATATGATGAACAAAGTGCTTATGGAGTTTCTGGATAAGTTCGTCATGGTGTTCATTGATGATATATTGGTCTACTCGAAGAACGAAGAGGAGCATAAGGAGCATTTGCGTTTGGTTCTTGAGAAGCTCAGGGAACATCAGTTGTATGCTAAGTTCAGAAAATGTGAGTTTTGGTTAAAGGAAGTTGGATTTCTCGGACATGTTATATCCGGAGAAGGAATAGCACTAGACCCTACCAAGGTTGCTTATGTTACTAAATGGGTGGCACCCACATCAGTTGGAGAGCTCAGAAGTTTTCTTGGACTCACAGGTTATTATCGGAGGTTCATTGAGAATTTCTCAAGGATTGCAAAGCCCATGACAGAGTTATTGAAGAAGGACACCGAGTTTAAATGGACCAAGGATTTGATGAGGACATCAATACAATTGTTACACCCACAGCCCCTGCTGCTATACATACTGGACCAATTACTAGAGCTCGTGCACGCCAACTAAATTATCAGGTACTTTCGTTTCTTGGTAATGATTCTAATGTTCATGAGAATATGATGCTGCCTAAATTGGATACATTTGTTTTGCTTACAAATGAAGGGCCTAGCTTGGAGAAGGATGAACATTGGAGCAAGAACAAGCATGGAGATGATGGCATGCGCAAGGGGAACAAGAACGGAGTTACAAGTGATGATTTCGGACCCCTCCACCAAGGGCCACGAAATCCACCCCCTCTTCCTCCATATATACAGCCCTTAGGGCATCGTTTAGACCTTGGGTTTTGTTTAGATTAAAAGTTCGCCATAGCTGCAACTTCGCGTACTTCGTTTGTGTTCAACGACCAGACAAAGGCGTCACAGAACCCCACCTTGATCAATAAAGCTTTCATCTTATATTCGCAATATCCAGATTGCAATCTCAGTTTCTTGCTTGTTCTTCGTTTGCTCGCAGGAAACAGACCCTCGTGGTCAGGTTGATCGTGCTCCGGCGTGGTCAATAACCTCTCGGAGTTGGTTTAGCGATTGCTAAGGCGCGACGTCCTCGCACGTTCGTAGTCGGATCGTCAAAGTCGACTTCCACCAAAGCGAAATCCACCATCTCATCGAAAGACGGGACACCTTTGCCTCTATTAGGATTGTGAAGCCAGTTTTCAGGAGTTGAAGAAACGTTTGGTTACAGCCCCAGTACTGATTCTCCTAGACCAACGTAAGGATTATCAAGTATATTGCGACGCTTCACGACGAGGATTTGGAGCTGTACTTATGCAGGAAGGGAGAGTTGTTTCATATGCCTCAGGACAGCTAAAACCTCATGAGCTAAATTATGCTACGCATGATTTGGAGTTAGCAGCCGTAGTGCATGCGCTGAAGACATGGAGACACTTTCTCTTCGGAAACCATTGTGAGGTATACACAGATCATAAGAGTTTGAAATACATCTTCACGCGGAAGGAATTGAACCTCGGGAAAAGGAGATGGTTGGAGCTCATCAAGGATTATGACGTGAAATTGCACTATCACCCACGAAAGGCCAATGTAGTAGTAGATGCGTTGAGCCGCAAGAGTTATGTTAACACGCTCATAACCGGGGGATTACCTAAGGAGTTAGCAGATGATCTTCGAGAGCTATGTTTGGAGATAGTTCCGAGAGGTTGATGAGGACATCAATACCATTGTTACACCCACAGCCCCTACTGCTACATATACGGGACCAATTACTAGAGCTCGCGCACGCCAATTAAATTATCAGGTACTTTCCTTTCTTGGTAATGATTCTAATGTTCATGAGAATATGATGCTGCCTAAATTGGATACATTTGTTTTGCTTACAAATGAAGGGCCTAGCTTGGAGAAGGATGAACATTGGAGCAAGAACAAGCATGGAGATGATGCCATGCGCAAGGGGAACAAGAACGGAGTTACAAGTGATGATTTCAGGACTTTGAAGCCACCATAATGGGTGCATGAAGCCTTGGACGAAATATACAAGATGCCACTTCATAAATTTCGTCCCGAGGCTATTATAGGTGCTGTGTCACCTTTTTATTGGGCCAGGCCCATGTAATTTCGAAATACATAAGTATAGGCTATTTTTAGAGTCCGTATGTGTGGGGAAACAAGAGATAGGGTTGATTTCGGACCCCTCCACCAAGGGCCACGAAATTCCCCCCCCCCTCTTCCTCCATATATACAGCCCTTAGGGCATCGTTTAGACTTTGGGTTTTGTTTAGATTAAAAGTTCGCCATAGCTGCAACTTCGCGTACTTCGTTTGTGTTCAACGACCAGACAAAGGCGTCACAGAACCCCACCTTGATCAATAAAGCTTTCATCTTATATTCGCAATATCCAGATTGCAATCTCAGTTTCTTGCTTGTTCTTCATTTGCTCGCAGGAAACAGACCCTCGTGGTCAGGTTGATCGTGCTCCGGCGTGGTCAATAACCTCTTGGAGTTGGTTTAGCGATTGCTAAGGCGCGACGTCCTCGCACGCTCGTAGTCGGATCGTCAAAGTCGACTGCCACCAAAGCGAAATCCATCATCTCATCGAAAGACGGGACACCTTTGCCTCTATCAAGTGGTATCAGATTTCCAGGTTGCTCGGTGAGATTTTACAGTTTTTCGTAGTTTAGATCGAGTCTGTTCTTCATACCTACAGTCCACGAAAAAGCCAAAAAAAAATTAGGGTTAGTTCATCATATCCGAACCAATCTGAGCCTTTGCATAATCTTTTTAGGGTTTTGCTTTGTTGAATTTGCGGTTGCATCGTCGTGTCTAGTTGCTGGTCTTTGAGTCTAGTCTTTTAGAGTTTCGAGTTCTGGTCATAAGTTGTCACGCCGCCGCCGCACCATCATCATCGCCCCTGCCATCTACCACCACCGCACCGAATCCGTATCCATATACCACCACCAATCCGTGTCCATATACCACCACCGATCCATATCCATATACTACCACCGCTACCACCACCGCTGCCATATACCACCACCATATATCCACCACCAATCCGAGTTCCTTGCTTATTAGGGTTGTTTTCGAGATCCATCTAGATTCCGATTCGTGTTTCCTTGCCGGAGTAGGTTTCGGAAAAAAAAAAGAGTCGGGTAGCCACGCTCCGTTTAGGCCCAAAATTTTTCGAAAACGCATTTTTCGAAAAAATTTCTGGCTATCCTATTTTTAGGTGTTTCTGAGTGTTTTGAGACAGGTGCCATTATAGGAAGTTTTTTTTGACCCGTTTCCAGTTTTTGGGTCCGGGCAGCCGAAAAAAAAAATTGGTCGAAAAAATTTCGTGCCCATCCTGTCAGTTTGAGCTAGGAAGAGTTTTGAGACACTCGCCATTATAGTGATTTTTCGCAAAAAAAAAAAGAGCGAAAAAAAAATTCAGAGTGTGCTTTTCCCTTGTTTACGTGCCGCGCCGTGATTTTGTTAGTGTTCTAGGCTCGCGTCTCTAGCACAGTCTAGCCTAGGACCAGCACAGTACCGTCGTTGAGCGTTTATTCAACTTTGCATCTCTGAATTGATTATTGCTGACCCTTTTTGCTACCATATTATAAGCCTTCCCAGCTCCACATACATCTACGTCGTGCGTTTGACTCTCCCTGGTAATCGCTCTATCCAAGCTTTGAGAGTTTTTGACTACAACGCTTGCCGATCACCGCCTGCTGCTGGGTAAGAACTGGTAAGAATTTGAGATTTGCTTGACGGATTTGTGACACCCACCACCACCACTTGTTCGTAGTCTGTAGGATCATATTCTTGTGTGTTTCTATTGCTGCTAACCATGCCAGGATCACAAGCCGACGAGATTGACTGGGAGAATTTATCGAACAAGGAGCTTCATGATAAGTTTCAGCAAATGATGACTGAACAGGTGCAAGATGTGCTGAACAATTTTGAAGAGGCCATGGAGAAGATCACTGGCTTTGAGAAGACGTTCAAAACAAAGCTCGATAACAAGTTTAATGAATTGCTCGCGCGTCTTCCACCACCACCACCCGCTGCAGCTAACGCACCTCTCCAACAACAACAACAACGACGACTACCTCCACGTCGCGAAGCAGACCTCCGCCGAGCAAGCCGTGTTCCTCTTGCGTTTGGCCAAACTGTTGGTGCTGCTGTTGATACTTCTGTGGCTCCTGCTGCTGATGCGGAGGAGGATGATTATGTGGGAGACTATGAGGATGAGGTTGATCAAAATCAACACTACGTGCAGCCACCTGTACCACCACCAGCAGGTCGACCTCAGGTATATATTCGTAATGGTAGGCCTGCACCACCACCTCAGGTACGAGATGATGTCCATATTCCTAAACTGAAATTGAATATTCCACCATTTGAGGGTAGATATGTTCCTGATATATATCTTACTTGGGAGTTAGAAACTGAACAACGATTTACATGTTTACAATATCCTGAGGAGAGACGAGTTGCTGCTGCTGTTTGTGCTTTCACTAGTTTTGCATGTGTATGGTGGTCTGAACATTGTAGATTGTATCCTATTCCAACTACTTGGGCTGCTTTGAAAACTGCTATGTGTACGCGTTGGGTTCCACCATATTATCAACGTGAATTGCTTCAAAAATTGCAGCGTTTAAGACAAGGAAAAAATTCTGTAGAAGAATATTATCAGGAATTACAAACTGGCATGATTAGATGTGGTATTGTTGAGGAGAATGAAGCTATGCTTGCACGTTTTCTGGGTGGATTAAATAGAGAGATTCAGACCATTCTTGACTATAAGGAGTATACTAATATCACTCGTTTATTCCATCTTGCTTGTAAAGCTGAACGTGAAGTGCAGGATCGACAAGCATTGGGGCGAACTAACTTTTCTGCAGGCCGACCTTCATCATGGACACCACGTGCATCTTCTACTTCAACTGCACCAGCACCTCCATCAGGTGCCACCTCCAGCCGTGATACAAGAAAACAGGCACAACCACCATTATCTGCCAAGAGCGCACCTGCGGGGCCTACACAGCGTTCTTCTTCTTCCATAGCATCAACAGGGCACACAAGTGATATTATTTGTCGTCGTTGTAAGGGAGGAGGTCATTATGTGAGAGAATGCAAATCTCCGCGTGTGATGATTGCTACCGCGGATGGTGGATATGAGTCCGCTAGTGACTATGATGAGGAGACTTTGGCTCTTATTACACGTGAAGAACATGGTGGAGATGATTCTGATAATGAGACGCAATACATGGCTCCTGAAGACGCTGACAGGTATGAATGTTTAGTTGCTCAACGTGTTTTGAGTGTGCAGATCACACAAGCTGAGCAAAATCAGAGGCACAATTTGTTCCATACCAAGGGAGTTGTGAAGGAACGTTCTGTGCGCGTCATAATAGACGGAGGGAGCTGCAACAACTTGGCTAGCATGGATATGGTGGAGAAGCTTTCTCTCACCACAAGACCACATCCACATCCTTACTACATCCAATGGTTCAACAACAGCTGCAAGGTTAAGGTAACACGTACTGTTCGTGTGCATTTTAGTATCTCTACATATGCTGATTATGTTGATTGTGATGTGGTACCTATGCAAGCATGTTCCTTATTACTTGGTAGACCATGGCAATTTGATAAAAATTCTGTACACCATGGTAGAAACAATCACTATACTCTTGTTCATAAGGATAAAAATATTACTTTGCTTCCTATGACTCCTGATTCCATTTTGAAAGATGATATTAATAGAGCTAATAAAGCAAAACAGGAGACGAATAAGAGTGAAAATCAGATTATGGCAAAAGAATTTGAGCAACAAATGAAGCCTAATAATAAACCATCTAGTGTTGCTTCTGAAATTAAATTGAAAAGTGCATGTTTATTTGCCACCAAATCTGATATTGATGAGCTAGATTTCAGCAAATCTGTTTGCTATGCTTTTGTGTGCAAAGAGGCATTATTTTCATTCGAGGACGTGCCTTCCTCTTTGCCTCCTACTGTCACTAACATTTTGCAGGAGTTCGCTGACGTCTTTCCACAAGACGTGCCACCGGGATTACCGCCTATTCGAGGGATTGAGCATCAGATTGACTTAATTCCCGGTGCTTCACTGCCAAACCGTGCACCATACCGTACCAATCCAGAGGAGACGAAGGAGATTATGCGTCAAGTACAAGAGCTTCTCGACAAAGGTTATATACGCGAATCCCTTAGTCCTTGTGCTGTTCCTATTATTCTAGTGCCGAAAAAGGATGGTACATCACGTACGTGTGTTGATTGTAGAGGCATTAATAATATTACTATTCGTTATCGTCATCCTATTCCTAGGCTAGATGATATGCTTGATGAATTGAGTGGCTCTACAATATTCTCCAAAGTTGATTTACGTAGTGGATACCATCAAATTCGTATGAAATTGGGAGATGAATGGAAAACAGCATTCAAAACTAAGTTTGGATTATATGAGTGGTTAGTCATGCCTTTTGGGTTAACTAATGCGCCTAGTACTTTCATGAGACTAATGAACGAAGTTTTACGTGCTTTCATTGGACGATTTGTGGTAGTCTATTTTGATGATATACTGATTTATAGCAGATCTTTGGAAGAACATTTGGAACATTTACGTGCTGTTTTTATTGCTCTACGTGATGCACGTTTGTTTGGTAACCTTGGGAAGTGCACCTTTTACACCGACCGAGTATCTTTTCTTGGCTATGTTGTTACTCCACAGGGAATTGAAGTTGACAAAGCCAAGATTGAAGCTATTGAGAGTTGGCCGCAGCCCAAAACGGTCACACAAGTGAGGAGTTTTCTTGGCCTCGCTGGATTCTATAGGCGTTTTGTGAGAGATTTTAGCACCATTGCTGCACCTCTCAATGAGCTTACAAAGAAAGATGTGCCTTTTCTTTGGGGTACCGCACAGGAAGAAGCCTTCACGGTATTGAAAGATAAGTTGACACATGCTCCTTTGCTCCAACTTCCTGATTTTAATAAGACTTTTGAGCTTGAATGTGATGCTAGTGGAATTGGATTAGGAGGTGTGTTATTACAAGATGGCAAACCTGTTGCATACTTTTCTGAAAAATTGAGTGGGCCTAGTCTGAATTATTCTACTTATGATAAAGAATTATATGCTCTTGTTCGGACTTTAGAAACATGGCAACATTATTTATGGCCCAAAGAGTTTGTTATACATTCTGATCATGAATCTTTGAAACATATTAAAAGTCAAGCTAAACTGAATCATAGACATGCTAAATGGGTTGAATTCATTGAGACTTTCCCTTATGTCATTAAACACAAGAAGGGAAAAGAAAATGTTATTGCTGATGCATTGTCTCGTCGCTATACTATGCTTTCACAACTTGACTTCAAAATATTTGGTTTGGAGACCATCAAAGATCAATATGTGCATGATGCTGATTTTAAAGATGTAATGCAGAATTGTAAAGAAGGAAGAATGTGGAACAAGTTTGTCGTTAACGATGGATTTGTGTTTCGTGCTAACAAGCTATGCATTCCAGCTAGCTCCGTTCGTCTTTTGTTGTTGCAGGAGGCGCATGGAGGAGGATTAATGGGTCACTTTGGCGTGAAGAAGACGGAGGACGTACTTGCTACACATTTCTTTTGGCCAAAGATGAGACGGGATGTTGAGCGTCTTATTGCTCGCTGCACTACATGTCAAAAAGCTAAGTCACGACTCAATCCTCATGGTTTATATATGCCTTTGTCTGTACCTAGTGTTCCTTGGGAGGATATATCTATGGACTTTGTTTTAGGTTTACCTCGAACAAAGAAGGGGAGGGATAGCATATTTGTTGTCGTGGATAGATTCTCGAAAATGGCACACTTTATACCATGTCATAAAAGCGATGATGCTGTTAATGTTGCTGATTTGTTCTTTCGTGAAATTATTCGCTTGCATGGTGTGCCAAATACTATTGTTTCAGATCGTGATACTAAATTTCTTAGCCACTTTTGGAGATGTTTATGGGCTAAGTTGGGGACTAAACTGCTTTTTAGTACTACTTGTCACCCCAAACTGATGGACAAACTGAAGTAGTCAATAGAACGTTGTCTACTATGCTTAGGGCTGTTTTGAAGAATAATAAGAAAATGTGGGAGGAATGCTTGCCTCATATTGAATTTGCTTATAATCGTTCATTGCATTCTACTACTAAGATGTGCCCTTTTGAAGTTGTGTATGGTTTCCTACCTCATGCACTTATTGATTTGCTGCCTCTTCCATCTTCGGAGAAGGTTAATTTTGATGCTAAACAACGTGCTGAATTGATTTTAAAAATGCATGAGTTAACTAAGGAAAACATTGAGCGTATGAATGCTAAATATAAACTTGCTGGAGATAAGGGTAGAAAACATGTTGTGTTTGCACCTGGAGATCTTGTTTGGTTACATTTGCGTAAGGATAGATTTCCTGATTTGCGCAAATCAAAGCTAATGCCACGTGCTGATGGTCCCTTTAAGGTGTTAGAGAAAATAAATGATAATGCATATAAACTTGAGTTGCCTGCAGATTTTGGGGTTAGTCCCACTTTTAACATTGCAGATTTGAAGCATTATGTGGGTGAGGAAGATGAACTTCCGTCGAGGACGACTTCATTTCAAGAAGGGGAGGATGCTGAGGACATCAATACAATTGTTACACCCACAGCCCCTGCTGCTATACATACTGGACCAATTACTAGAGCTCGTGCACGCCAACTAAATTATCAGGTACTTTCGTTTCTTGGTAATGATTCTAATGTTCATGAGAATATGATGCTGCCTAAATTGGATACATTTGTTTTGCTTACAAATGAAGGGCCTAGCTTGGAGAAGGATGAACATTGGAGCAAGAACAAGCATGGAGATGATGGCATGCGCAAGGGGAACAAGAACGGAGTTACAAGTGATGATTTCAGGACTTTGAAGCCACCATAATGTGTGCATGAAGCCTTGGACGAAATATACAAGATGCCACTTCATAAATTTCGTCCCGAGGCTATTTTAGGTGCTGCGTCACCTTATTATTGGGCCAGGCCCATGTAATTTTGAAATACATAAGTATAGGCTATTTTTAGAGTCCGTATGTGTGGGGAAACAAGAGATAGGGTTGATTTCGGACCCCTCCACCAAGGGCCACGAAATCCACCCCCTCTTCCTCCATATATACAGCCCTTAGGGCATCGTTTAGACCTTGGGTTTTGTTTAGATTAAAAGTTCGCCATAGCTGCAACTTCGCGTACTTCGTTTGTGTTCAACGACCAGACAAAGGCGTCACAGAACCCCACCTTGATCAATAAAGCTTTCATCTTATATTCGCAATATCCAGATTGCAATCTCAGTTTCTTGCTTGTTCTTCGTTTGCTCGCAGGAAACAGACCCTCGTGGTCAGGTTGATCGTGCTCCGGCGTGGTCAATAACCTCTCGGAGTTGGTTTAGCGATTGCTAAGGCGCGACGTCCTCGCACGTTCGTAGTCGGATCGTCAAAGTCGACTTCCACCAAAGCGAAATCCACCATCTCATCGAAAGACGGGACACCTTTGCCTCTATTAGGATTGTGAAGCCAGTTTTCAGGAGTTGAAGAAACGTTTGGTTACAGCCCCAGTACTGATTCTCCTAGACCAACGTAAGGATTATCAAGTATATTGCGACGCTTCACGACGAGGATTTGGAGCTGTACTTATGCAGGAAGGGAGAGTTGTTTCATATGCCTCAGGACAGCTAAAACCTCATGAGCTAAATTATGCTACGCATGATTTGGAGTTAGCAGCCGTAGTGCATGCGCTGAAGACATGGAGACACTTTCTCTTCGGAAACCATTGTGAGGTATACACAGATCATAAGAGTTTGAAATACATCTTCACGCGGAAGGAATTGAACCTCGGGAAAAGGAGATGGTTGGAGCTCATCAAGGATTATGACGTGAAATTGCACTATCACCCACGAAAGGCCAATGTAGTAGTAGATGCGTTGAGCCGCAAGAGTTATGTTAACACGCTCATAACCGGGGGATTACCTAAGGAGTTAGCAGATGATCTTTGAGAGCTATGTTTGGAGATAGTTCCGAGAGGTTGATGAGGACATCAATACCATTGTTACACCCACAGCCCCTACTGCTACATATACGGGACCAATTACTAGAGCTCGCGCACGCCAATTAAATTATCAGGTACTTTCCTTTCTTGGTAATGATTCTAATGTTCATGAGAATATGATGCTGCCTAAATTGGATACATTTGTTTTGCTTACAAATGAAGGGCCTAGCTTGGAGAAGGATGAACATTGGAGCAAGAACAAGCATGGAGATGATGCTATGTGCAAGGGGAACAAGAACGGAGTTACAAGTGATGATTTTAGGACTTTGAAGCCACCATAATGGGTGCATGAAGCCTTGGATGAAATATACAAGGTGCCACTTCATAAATTTCGTCACGGGGCTATTATAGGTGCTGCGTCACCTTTTTATTGGGCCAGGCCCATGAAATTTCGAAATACATAAGTATAGGCTATTTTTAGAGTACGTATGTGTGGGGAAACCAGAGATAGGGTTGATTGCGGACCCCTCCACCAAGGGCCACGAAATTCCCCCTCTCTTCCTCCATATATACGGCCCTTAGGGCACCGTTTAGACTTTGGGGTTTTGTTTAGATTAAAGTTCGCCATAGCTGCAACTTCGCGTACTTCGTTTGTGTTCAACGACCAGACAAAGGCGTCATAGAACCCCACCTTGATCAATAAAGCTTTCATCTTATATTCGCAATATCCAGATTGCAATCTTAGTTTCTTGCTTGTTCTTCGTTTGCTCGCAGGAAACAGACCCTCGTGGTCAGGTTGATCGTGCTCCGGCGTGGTCAATAATCTCTCGGAGTTGGTTTAGCGATTGCTAAGGCGCGACGTCGTCGCACATTCGTAGTCGGATCGTCAAAGTCGACTTCCACCAAAGCGCTATTCATCATCTCATCGAAAGACGGGACACCTTTACCTCTATCATGGTTTGACTAAAACACCTGCCTATTTCATGAATATGATGATGATAGAGGCGAGGGTCCCGATCTTTCGATGAGATGATAACTATCGATTTGGTGGAGACGACTTTGACAATCCGACTACAAACGTGCACGACGTTGCGCCTTAGCAATCGCTAAACCAATCTCCTGAGGTTACTGATGACGCCGGAAGCACGGTCAGCCTGACCACGAAGGTCTATTCCTGCAAGCAATCGAAGAACGAGCAAGAATATGATAAAGCAATCTGAATATTGCAAATATATATGAGGTATTGATAATGGTGGGGATCCGGAAGCGGTCTTGGTCTGGTCGTTGGACACAAACGAAGTACACGAAGTTGCAATGGCTAACTTTTAACTAAACAAATCCCAAAGTCTAAACGATGCCCTAAGGGCTGTATATATGGAGGAAGAGGGGGGAATTTCGTGGCCCTTGGTGGAGGGGCCCGAAATCAACCCTATCTCTTGTTTCCCCACACATACGGACTCTAAAAATAGCCTATACTTATGTATTTCGAAATTACATGGGCCTGGCCCAATAATAAGGTGACGCAGCACCTAAAATAGCCTCGGGACGAAATTTATGAAGTGGCATCTTGTATATTTCGTCCAAGGCTTCATGCAACCATTATGGTGGCTTCAAAGTCTTGAAATCATCACTTGTAACTCCGTTCTTGTTTCCCTTGCGCATGCCATCATCTCCATGCTTGTTCTTGCTCCAATGTTCATCCTTCTCCAAGCTAGGCCCTTCATTTGTAAGCAAAACAAATGTATCCAATTTAGGCAGCATCATATTCTCATGAACATTAGAATCATTACCAAGAAACGAAAGTACCTGGTAATTTAGTTGGCGTGCACGAGCTCTAGTAATTGGTCCAGTATGTATAGCAGCAGGGGCTGTGGGTGTAACAATTGTATTGATGTCCTCATCATCCTCCCCTTCTTGAAATGAAGTCGTCCTCGACGGAAGTTCATCTTCCTCACCCAAATAAGGCTTCAAATCTGCAATGTTAAAAGTGGGACTAACCCCAAAATCTGCAGGCAGCTCAAGTTTATATGCATTATCATTTATTTTCTCTAACACCTTAAAGGGACCATCAGCACGTGGCATTAACTTTGATTTGCGCACATCAGGAAATCTATCCTTACGCAAATGTAACCAAACAAGATCTCCAGGTGCAAACACAACATGTTTTCTACCCATATCTCCAGCAAGTTTATATTTAGCATTCATGCGCTCAATGTTTTCCTTAGTTAACTCATGCATTTTTAAAATCAATTCAGCATGTTGTTTAGCATCAAAATTAACCTTCTCCGAAGATGGAAGAGGCAACAAATCAATAGGTGCACGAGGTAGGAAACCATACACAACTTCAAAAGGGCACATCTTAGTAGTAGAATGCGATGAACGATTATAAGCAAATTCAATATGAGGCAAGCATTCCTCCCACATTTTCTTATTATTCTTCAAAACTGCCCTAAGCATAGTAGACAACGTTCTATTGACTACTTCAGTTTGTCCATCAGTTTGGCGGTGACAAGTAGTACTAAAAAGCAGTTTAGTCCCCAACTTAGCCCATAAACATCTCCAAAAGTGGCTAAGAAATTTAGTATCACGATCTGAAACAATAGTATTTGGCACACCATGCAAGCGAATAATTTCACGAAAGAACAAATCAGCAACATTAACAGCATCATCGCTTTTATGACATGGTATAAAGTGTGCCATTTTCGAGAATCTATCCACGACAACAAATATGCTATCCCTCCCCTTCTTTGTTCGAGGTAAACCTAAAACAAAGTCCATAGATATATCCTCCCAAGGAACACTAGGTACAGGCAAAGGCATATATAAACCATGAGGATTGAGTCGTGACTTAGCTTTTTGACATGTAGTGCAGCGAGCAATAAAACGCTCAACATCCCGTCTCATCTTTGGCCAAAAGAAATGTGTAGCAAGTACGTCCTCCGTCTTCTTCACGCCAAAGTGTCCCATTAATCCTCCTCCATGCGCAACAACAAAAGACGAACGGAGCTAGCTGGAATGCATAGCTTGTTAGCACGAAACACAAATCCATCGTTAACGACAAACTTGTTCCACATTCTTCCTTCTTTACAATTCTGCATTACATCTTTAAAATCAGCATCATGCACATATTGATCTTTGATGGTCTCCAAACCAAATATTTTGAAGTCAAGTTGTGAAAGCATAGTATAGCGACGAGACAATGCATCAGCAATAACATTTTCTTTTCCCTTCTTGTGTTTAATGACATAAGGGAAAGTCTCAATGAATTCAACCCATTTAGCATGTCTACGATTCAGTTTAGCTTGACTTTTAATATGTTTCAAAGATTCATGATCAGAATGTATAACAAATTCTTTGGGCCATAAATAATGTTGCCATGTTTCTAAAGTCCGAACAAGAGCATATAATTCTTTATCATAAGTTGAATAATTCAGACTAGGCCCACTCAATTTTTCAGAAAAGTATGCAACAGGTTTGCCATCTTGTAATAACACACCTCCTAATCCAATTCCACTAGCATCACATTCAAGCTCAAAAGTCTTATTAAAATCAGGAAGTTGGAGTAAAGGAGCATGTGTCAACTTATCTTTCAATACCGTGAAGGCTTCTTCCTATGCGGTACCCCAAAGAAAAGGCACATCTTTCTTTGTAAGCTCATTGAGAGGTGCAGCAATGGTGCTGAAATCTCTCACAAAACGCCTATAGAATCCAGCGAGGCCAAGAAAACTCCTCACTTGTGTGACCGTTTTGGGCTGCGGCCAACTCTCAATAGCTTCAATCTTGGCTTTATCAACTTCAATTCCCTGTGGAGTAACAACATAGCCAAGAAAAGATACTCGGTCGGTGCAAAAGGTGCACTTCCCAAGGTTACCAAACAAACGTGCATCACGTAGAGCAATAAAAACAGCACGTAAATGTTCCAAATGTTCCTCCAAAGATCTGCTATAAATCAATATGTCATCAAAGTAAACTACCACAAATCGTCCAATGAAAGCACGTAAAACTTCGTTCATTAATCACATGAATGTACTAGGTGCATTAGTTAACCCAAAAGGCATGACTAACCACTCATATAATCCAAACTTAGTTTTAAATGTTGTTTTCCATTCATCTCCCAATTTCATACAATTTGATGGTAGCCACTACGCAAATCAACTTTGGAGAATATTGTAGAGCCACTCAATTCATCAAGCATATCATCTAGCCTAGGAATAGGATGACGATAATGAATAGTAATATTATTAATGCCTCTACAATCAACACACATACGTGATGTACCATCCTTTTTCGGCACTAGAATAATAGGAACAGCAAAGGACTAAGGGATTCGCGTATATAACCTTTATCGAGAAGCTCTTGTACTTGACGCATAATCTCCTTCGTCTCCTCTGGATTGGTACGGTATGGTGCACGGTTTGGCAGTGAAGCACCGGGAATTAAGTCAATCTGATGCTCAATCCCTCGAATAGGCGGTAATCCCGGTGGCACGTCTTGTGGAAAAACGTCAGCGAACTCCTGCAAAATGTTAGTGACAGCAGGAGGCAAAGAGGAAGGCACGTCCTCGAATGAAAATAATGCCTCTTTGCACACAAAAGCATAGCAAACAGATTTGCTGAAATCTAGCTCATCAATATCAGATTTGGTGGCAAATAAACATGCACTTTTCAATTTAATTTCAGAAGCAACACTAGATGGTTTATTATTAGGCTTCATTTGTTGCTCAAATTCTTTTGCCACAATCTGATTTTCACTCATATTCTTCTCCTGTTTTGCTTTATTAGTTCTATGAATATCATCTTTCAAAATGGAATCAGGAGTCATAGGAAGCAAAGTAATATTTTTATCCTTATGAACAAGAGTATAGTGATTGTTTCTACCATGGTGTACAGAGTTTTTATCAAATTGCCATGGTCTACCAAGTAATAAGGAACATGCTTGCATAGGTACCACATCACAATCAACATAATCAGCATATGTAGAGATACTAAAATGCACACGAACAGTACGTGTTACCTTAACCTTGCCGCTGTTGTTGAACCATTGGATGTAGTAAGGATGTGGATGTGGTCTTGTGGTGAGAGAAAGCTTCTCCACCATCTCCATGCTAGCCAAGTTGTTGCAGCTCCCTCCGTCTATTATGACGCGCACAGAACGTTCCTTCACAACTCCCTTGGTATGGAACAAATTGTGCCTCTGATTTTGCTCAGCTTGTGTGACCTGCACACTCAAAACACGTTGAGCAACTAAACATTCATACCTGTCAGCGTCTTCAGGAGCCATGTATTGCGTCTCATGATCAGAATCATCTCCACCATGTTCTTCACCTGTAATAAGAGCCAATGTCTCCTCATCATAGTCACTAGCGGACTCATATCCACCATCCGCGGTAGCAATCATCACACGCGGAGATTTGCATTCCCTCGCATAATGACCTCCTCCCTTACAACGACGACAAATAATATCACTTGTGTGCCCTGTTGATGCCATGGAAGAAGAAGAACGCTGTGCAGGCCCCGCAGGTGCGCTCTTGGCAGATAATGGTGGTTGTGCCTGTTTTCTTGTATCACGGCTGGAGGTGGCACCGGATGGAGGTGCTGGTGCAGTTGAAGTAGAAGATGCACGTGGTGTCCATGATGAAGGTCGGCCTGCAGAAAAGTTAGTTCGCCCCAATGCTTGTCGATCCTGCACTTCACGTTCAGCTTTACAAGCAAGATGGAATAAACGAGTGATATTAGTATACTCCTTATAGTCTAGAATGGTCTGAATCTCTCTATTTAATCCACCCAGAAAACGTGCAAGCATAGCTTCATTCTCCTCAACAATACCACATCTAATCATGCCAGTTTGTAATTCCTGATAATATTCTTCTACAGAATTTTTCCCTTGTCTTAAACGCTGCAATTTTTGAAGCAATTCACGTTGATAATATGGTGGAACCCAACGCGTACGCATAGCAGTTTTGAAAGCAGCCCAAGTAGTAGGAATAGGATATAATCTACAATGTTCAGACCACCATACACATGCAAAACTAGTGAAAGCACAAACAGCAGCAGCAACTCGTCTCTCCTCAGGATATTGTAAACATGTAAATCGTTGTTCAGTTTCTAACTCCCAAGTAAGATATATATCAGGAACATATCTACCCTCAAATGGTGGAATATTCAATTTCAGTTTAGGAATATGGACATCATCGCGTACCTGAGGTGGTGGTGCAGGCCTACCATTACGAATATATACCTGAGGTCGACCTGCTGGTGGTGGTGCTGGTGGCTGCTCGTAGATCTGATTTTGATCAACCTCATCCTCATAATCGCCCGCATACTCATCATCCTCCTGGGTACCAGCAGGAGCAGTAGCAGGAGCCAAAGAAGCACCAACAGCAGTAGCAGCGGCACCAGAATTTTGTCCTGGCTCAATAGGAACACGCTGTGCTCGTCCATACTGATTCGGAAGGGGGCGTAGTTGTTGTTGTTGCAGAGGTGCGACAGGTGCAGCCGGTGGTGGAAGACGCGCAAGCAGTTCATTAAATCTGTTATCGAGCTTTGTTTCGAACGTCTTCTCAAGGCCAGTGATCTTCTCCATGGCCTCTTCAAAATTGTTCAGCACATCTTGTACCTGTTCAGTCATCATTTGCTGAAACTTATCATGAAGCTCCTTGTTCGATAAGTTCTCCCAATCAATCTCGTCGGCTTGTGATCCTGGCATGGTTAGCAGCAATAGAAACACACAAGAATATGATCCTACAGACTACTAAGAAGTGGTGGTGGTGTATCACAAATCCGTCAAGCAAATCTCAAATTCTTACCAGTTCTTACCCAGCAGCAGACGGTGATCGGCAACCGTTGTAGTCAAAAACTCTCAAAGCTTGGATAGAGCGATTACCAGGGAGAGTCAAACACATGACGTAGATGTATGTGGAGCTAGGAAGGCTTATAGTATGGTAGCAAAAAGGGTCAGCAATAATCAATTCAGAGATGCAAAGTTGAATAAACGCTCAACGACGGTACTGTGCTGGTCCCAGGCTAGACTGTGCTAGAGACGCGAGCCTAGAACACCAACAAAATCACGGCGCGGCACGTAAACAAGGGAAAAGCACACTCTGAATTTTTTTTTCGCTCTTTTTTTTGCGCTCTTTTTTTTGCGCTTTTTTTTTTGCGAAAAATCACTATAATGGCGAGTGTCCCAAAACTCTTCCTAGCTCAAACTGACAGGATAGGCACGAAATTTTTTCGACCAATTTTTTTTTTCGACTGCCCGGACCCAAAAAACTGGAAACGGGTCAAAAAAAACTTCCTATAATGGCACCTGTCTCCTAAAAATAGGACAGCCAGATTTTTTTTTCGAAAAATGCGTTTCCAGTTTTTGGGTCCGGGCAGTCGAAAAAAAAAATTGGTCGAAAAAATTTCGTGCCCATCCTGTCAGTTTGAGCTAGGAAGAGTTTTGAGACACTCGCCATTATAGTGATTTTTCGCAAAAAAAAACAGTGCAAAAAAAAAGAGCGCAAAAAAAAAGAGCGAAAAAAAATTTCAGAGTGTGCTTTTCCCTTGTTTACGTGTCGCGCCGTGATTTTGTTAGTGTTCTAGGCTCGCATCTCTAGCACAGTCTAGCCTAGGACCAGCACAGTACCGTCGTTGAGCGTTTATTCAACTTTGCATCTCTGAATTGATTATTGCTGACCCTTTTTGCTACCATATTATAAGCCTTCCCAGCTCCACATACATCTACGTCATGCGTTTGACTCTCCCTGGTAATCGCTCTATCCAAGCTTTGAGAGTTTTTGACTACAACGGTTGCCGATCACCGCCTGCTACTGGGTAAGAACTGGTAAGAATTTGAGATTTGCTTGACGGATTTGTGACACCCACCACCACCACTTGTTCGTAGTCTGTAGGATCATATTCTTGTGTGTTTCTATTGCTGCTAACCATGCCAGGATCACAAGCCGACGAGATTGACTGGGAGAATTTATCGAACAAGGAGCTTCATGATAAGTTTCAGCAAATGATGACTGAACAGGTGCAAGATGTGCTGAACAATTTTGAAGAGGCCATGGAGAAGATCACTGGCCTTGAGAAGACGTTCGAAACAAAGCTCGATAACAAGTTTAATGAATTGCTCGCGCGTCTTCCACCACCACCACCCGCTGCACCTA
>NW_021176283.1:0-1049 GCF_002162155.2 Triticum dicoccoides
CTCGGCGCGGGCTTCGACTGCCCCGTCCTACCAGCTCCCCGTCGTCCCCTTCCTAGGCCTCACCGTCATCCACCACCCTGGTGCTCTCGGCGCGGCGTGGTCAACGTGGTCAAAGAATGATTTCCATCGGACGTGGACTGTATGTGGAGAGGCTGACAGCTGGATCCATGGCCGCAGCAAGGAAGTGCCTCCTTATTACGCGGAAAATAATTATTCCTCCACCTGACAGCGGGGACCCACCGTACGGGCCACCGTATTTCGCGAAAAAAACGTTTCCCCCAACTGCTGGGACCCACCAGCTACACCTTCACATGCAAGGAAGTGCTTCCGGGCAAAAAAAAAACGATTCGCCCCTCTGACTGCTAGGACCCACCAGCTACATTTTCACACGCAAGGAAGTGCCTGACAGTTGGGACCCACCTGGTCGAAGCATACGTAGCGTTGTCATTCTGGTTGCGAACTTGTATGTACATACTGGTCGTTGTAGAGGCGCGCACGTGTCGTAGTAGAGGCGCGCACGTAGCATGTACACGTACGTACAACGACCAGGGTGCAAGAAATAAAATACAGCCACGTATGTGTACATACGGGTGGGGTCTCGAACGCCTAGTCACGCATACGTACGGCGAGGGCTCATGTTCATGGGGAGGCAACGGAATGCGTCGTGTTCATGGGGAGGCAACGGAATGCGTCGTGTTCATCGGGAGGCAACAAAATGCGTCGTGTTCATGGGGATGCAACAGAATGCGTCGTGTTCATCGGGAGGCAACGGAACGCATGGGAGCCAACCGGCTTGGATGGAACGGGCGATGGAAACGAGGCCTAGCGTAACACACAACGGAGGAAACGGACCTCCTACGGTCGAAACGGGGGTCCTGTTAATCGGGAGGGGTGTGGCGTACCGCAAAACGGATGAAACCGACCTCCTATGGTCGAAACGGGGGCCCTGTTCATCGGGAGGGGTGTGGCGTACCGCAAAACAGACGAAACGGACTTGTGTTGGAGCGCTACGATCAAAACGGGGGTCCTGTTCATCGGGAGGGGTGTGG
>NW_021176284.1:0-951 GCF_002162155.2 Triticum dicoccoides
CTCGGCGCGGGCTTCGACTGCCCCGTCCTACCAGCTCCCCGTCGTCCCCTTCCTAGGCCTCACCGTCATCCACCACCCTGGTGCTCTCGGCGCGGCGTGGTCAACGTGGTCAAAGAATGATTTCCATCGGACGTGGACTGTATGTGGAGAGGCTGACAGCTGGATCCATGGCCGCAGCAAGGAAGTGCCTCCTTATTACGCGGAAAATAATTATTCCTCCACCTGACAGCGGGGACCCACCGTACGGGCCACCGTATTTCGCGAAAAAAACGTTTCCCCCAACTGCTGGGACCCACCAGCTACACCTTCACATGCAAGGAAGTGCTTCCGGGCAAAAAAAAAACGATTCGCCCCTCTGACTGCTAGGACCCACCAGCTACATTTTCACACGCAAGGAAGTGCCTGACAGTTGGGACCCACCTGGTCGAAGCATACGTAGCGTTGTCATTCTGGTTGCGAACTTGTATGTACATACTGGTCGTTGTAGAGGCGCGCACGTGTCGTAGTAGAGGCGCGCACGTAGCATGTACACGTACGTACAACGACCAGGGTGCAAGAAATAAAATACAGCCACGTATGTGTACATACGGGTGGGGTCTCGAACGCCTAGTCACGCATACGTACGGCGAGGGCTCATGTTCATGGGGAGGCAACGGAATGCGTCGTGTTCATGGGGAGGCAACGGAATGCGTCGTGTTCATCGGGAGGCAACGGAATGCGTCGTGTTCATGGGGATGCAACAGAATGCGTCGTGTTCATCGGGAGGCAACGGAACGCATGGGAGCCAACCGGCTTGGATGGAAAGGGCGATGGAAACGAGGCCTAGCGTAACACACAACGGAGGAAACGGACCTCCTACGGTCGAAACGGGGGTCCTGTTAATCGGGAGGGGTGTGGCGTACCGCAAAACGGATGAAACCGACCTCCTATGGTCGAAACGGGGGCCCTGTT
>NW_021176285.1:0-2024 GCF_002162155.2 Triticum dicoccoides
GGGCAAGTCTGTCAAAGTCCATACTTTATTTTCATACATGGATTCTATCTCGGATTGCATGGCTTCAAGCCATTTGTTGGAATCTGGGCCCGCCATCGCTTCTTCATAGTTTGAAGGTTCACTGTTGTCTAACAACATTATTTCCAGGACAGGGTTACCATACCACTCTGGTGTGGAACGTGTCCTTGTGGACCTACGAAGTTCAGTAGCAACTTGATCCGAAGTACCTTGATCATCATCATTAATTTCCTCTCCAGTCGGTGTAGGCACCACAGGAACATTTTCCTGAGCTGCACTACTTTCCGGTTCAAGAGGTAGTACTTCATCGAGTTCTACTTTCCTCCCACTTACTTCTTTCGAGAGAAACTCTTTTTCTAGAAAGGATCCGTTCTTGGCAACAAAGATCTTGCCCTCGGATCTTAATTAGAAGGTATACCCAATGGTTTCCTTAGGGTATCCTATGAAGACGCATTTTTCCGACTTGGGTTCGAGCTTTTCAGGTTGAAGTTTCTTGACATAAGCATCACATCCCCAAACTTTTAGAAACGACAGCTTAGGTTTCTTCCCAAACCATAGTTCATACGGTGTCGTCTCAACGGATTTAGACGGAGCCCTATTTAAAGTGAATGTAGATGTCTCTAGAGCGTATCCCCAAAATAACAGCGGTAAATCGGTAAGAGACATCATAGATCGCACCATATCCAATAGAGTGCGATTACGATGTTCGGACACACCGTTACGCTGAGGTGTTCCAGGCGGCGTGAGTTGTGAAACGATTCCACATTTTCTTAACTGTGTACCAAATTCGTGACTTAAATATTCTCCTCCACGATCTGATCGTAAGAATTTTATCTTTCGGTCACGTTGATTCTCTACCTCATTCTGAAATTCCTTGAACTTTTCAAAGGTCTCAGACTTGTGTTTCATCAAGTAGACATACCCATATCTACTCCAGTCATCAGTGAGAGTGAGAACATAACGATATCCTCCGCGAGCCTCAACGCTCATTGGACCGCACATATCGGTATGTATGATTTCCAATAAGTTGGTTGCTCGCTCCATTGTTCCAGAGAACGGAGTCTTGGTCATTTTTCCCATGAGGCATGGTTCGCATGTGTCAAATGATTCATAATCGACAGACTCTAAAAGTCCATCAGCATGGAGCTTCTTCATGCGCTTGACACCAATGTGACCAAGGCGGCAGTGCCACAAGTATGTGGGACTATCGTTATCAACTTTATATCTTTTGGTATTCACACTATGAATATGTGTAACATTACGGTCGAGATTCATTGAGAATAAACCATTGACCATCGGGGCATGACCATAAAACATATCTCTCATATAAATAGAACAACCATTATTCTCGGATTTGAATGAGTAGCCATCTCACATTAAACGATATCCAGATACAATGTTCATGCTCAAACTTGGCACTAAATAACAATTATTGAGGTTTAAAACTAATCCCGTAGGTAAATGTAGAGGTAGCGTGCCGACGGCGATCACATCGACCTTGGAACCATTCCCGACGCGCATCGTCACCTCGTCCTTCGCCAGTCTCCGCTTATTCCGCAGCTCCTGCCGTGAGTTACAAATATGAGCAACGGCACCGGTATCAAATACCCAGGAGTTACTACGAGTACTGGTAAGGTACACATCAATTACATGTATATCACATATACCTTTAGTGTTGCCGGCCTTCTTGTCCGCTAAATATTTGGGGCAGTTCCGCTTCCAGTGACCCTTCCCTTTGCAATAAAAGTACCCAGTCTCAGGCTTGGGTCCATTCCTTGACTTCTTCCCGGCAACTGGCTTACCGGGTGCGGCAACATCTTTGCCGTCCTTCTTGAAGTTCTTCTTACCCTTGCCCTTCTTGAACTTGGTGGTTTTATTGACCATCAACACTTGATGTTCTTTCTTGATTTCTACCTCTGCTGACTTTAGCATTGAGAATACTTCAGGAATAGTTTTCACCATCCCCTGCATATTGTAGTTCATCACAAAGCCCTTGTAGCTCAGAG
>NW_021176286.1:0-905 GCF_002162155.2 Triticum dicoccoides
AGTGTTAGATTAGTTAGCGCTAATTAACTTAGCTAATTAGATAGGCCACTGACATGCGGGCCCCGCCCGGCTAACTAAGTTAGTTAGGGCTAACTAACTTGGTTAGTTGACTGGGTCACTGACCAGTGGACCCCACTGGTCAGGTTTGACCTGGTCGACGCCTTTGACCTGCTGACGTCACCCCGGCATCATGCTGACGCAATATTCCTTTTCTGGAATTTAGTTTATTTTATAAATAATCAGGAAATTCCAGAAAATAGCTAAAACTTCAATAAATCATAGAAAATTAACCGTAACTCCAAATTAAATAAATTATATATGAAAAATTATCAGAAAAATTCAAGGAATCCATCTGTACCATTTTCATGCATGTTTGAACAATGGTTGTCCTCTGTTTTGGACAAAACCAATAAAGGGCATTTAAATAATCACATATGGAGTTTGAATTTGAATCTTGTATTCAAACCAACTTCCTTTAATCTGTTGCTAGTTGCATTAGCTCAAAACACATTCATATTGCCATGTCATAGCATGCATCATTTTGTGCATTGCATTGATTGTGTTCTTCTTTGTTGCCGGTATCTGTTCCCTCCCGGTAGACGATGTTCCGACGTTGTGATCGTTGACACTGATGAAGACTCAATGTTATCTTCAGAAGTGCCAGGCAAGCAAAACCCCCTTGTTCATTCCGATACAATCCCACTCTCTCGCTCCTGCTCTCTTTTACTGCATTAGGACAACAACGATTCATCTGTTACTTGCTGCGGTAGCTGAACCCCTTTATCCTTTGCATGACCTGTCATTCCACAGTAAATAGATGAAACCCACTAGCATGGGTAGGAGTTGTTTGAGCCCTGTTGTGCCTACTCATTCTTGCTTGTTTGTCATGCCTGCTACTGCTTAGA
>NW_021176287.1:0-2180 GCF_002162155.2 Triticum dicoccoides
AGAGTGAGGTTGAAAATCAACGTGACAGGAAAATCAAGTTTCTACGATCAGATCGTGGAGGAGAATACTTGAGTCACGAGTTTGGCACACACTTAAGAAAATGTGGAATAGTTTCACAACTCACGCCGCCTGGAACACCTCAGCGTAATGGTGTGTCCGAACGTCGTAATCGCACTCTGTTAGATATGGTGCGATCTATGATGTCTCTTACCGATTTACCGCTTTCTTTTTGGGGCTATGCTTTAGAGACTGCCGCATTCACTTTAAATAGGGCTCCGTCGAAATCTGTTGAGACGACACCGTATGAATTATGGTTTGGGAAGAAACCTAAGCTGTCGTTTCTAAAAGTTTGGGGATGCGATGCTTATGTCAAGAAACTTCAACCTGAAAAGCTCGAACCCAAGTCGGAAAAATGCATCTTCATAGGATACCCAAAAGAAACTATTGGGTACACCTTCTACCTCAGATCCGAAGGCAAGATCTTTGTTGCCAAGAATGGGTCCTTTCTGGAGAAAGAGTTTCTCTCGAAAGAAGTAAGTGGGAGGAAGGTAGAGCTTGATGAAGTATTACCTCTTGAACCGGAAAATGGCGCAACTCAAGAAAATGTTCCTGAGGTGCCTGCACCGACTAGAGAGGAAGTTAATGACAATGATCAAGATACTTCTGATCAAGCCCCTACTGAAATTCGAAGGTCCACAAGGACACGTTCCGCACCAGAGTGGTACGGCAACCCTGTCTTGGAAATCATGCTGTTAGACAACGGTGAACCTTCGAACTATGAAGAAGCGATGGCGGGCCCAGATTCCGACAAATGGCTAGAAGCCATGAAATCCGAGATAGGATCCATGTATGAAACCAAAGTATGGACTTTGACTGACTTGCCCATTGAGCGGCGAGCCATAGAAAATAAATGGATCTTTAAGAGGAAGACAGACGCGGATGGTAATGTGACCATCTATAAAGCTCGGCTTGTCGCTAAGGGTTATCGACAAGTTCAAGGGGTTGACTACGATGAGACTTTCTCACCGGTAGCGAAGCTGAAGTCCGTCCGAATCATGTTAGCAATTGCCGCATTCTATGATTACGAAATATGGCAAATGGACGTCAAAACTGCATTCCTTAATGGTTTCCTTAAGGAAGAATTGTATATGATGCAGCCGGAAGGTTTTGTCGATCCTAAGAATGCTGACAAAGTGTGCAAGCTCCAACGCTCGATTTATGGGCTGGTGCAAGCATCTCGGAGTTGGAACATTCGCTTTGATGAGATGATCAAAGCGTTTGGGTTTACACAGACTTATGGAGAAGCCTGTGTTTACAAGAAAGTGAGTGGGAGCTCTGTAGCATTTCTCATATTATATGTAGATGACATACTGTTGATGGGAAATGATATAGAACTCTTGGACAACATCAAGGCCTACTTGAATAAAAGTTTTTCAATGAAGGACCTTGGAGAAGCTGCTTATATATTAGGCGTCAAAATCTATAGAGATAGATCGAGACGCCTCATAGGTCTTTCACAAAGCACATACCTTGATAAGATATTGAAGAAGTTCAATATGGATCAATCCAAGAAGGGGTTCTTGCCTGTGTTACAAGGTATGAAATTGAGCTCAGCTCAATGTCCGACCACGGCAGAAGATATAGAAGAGATGAGCATCATCCCCTATGCCTCAACCATAGGTTCTATTATGTATGCCATGCTGTGTACCAGACCTGATGTTAACCTTGCCGTAAGTTTGGTAGGAAGGTACCAAAGTAATCCCGGCAAGGAACACTGGACAGCGGTCAAGAATATCCTGAAGTACCTGAAAAGGACTAAGGAAATGTTTCTCGTTTATGGAGGTGACGAAGAGCTCGTCGTAAAGGGTTACGTCGACGCTAGCTTCGACACAGATCTGGATGACTCTAAGTCACAAACCGGATACGTGTATATTTTGAATGGTGGGGCAGTAAGCTGGTGCAGTTGCAAGCAAAGCGTCGTGGCGGGATCTACATGTGAAGCGGAGTACATGGCAGCCTCGGAGGCAGCACATGAAGCAATATGGGTGAAGGAGTTTATCACCGACCTAGGAGTCATACCCAATGCGTCGGGGCCGATCAAGCTCTTCTGTGACAACACTGGAGCTATTGCACTTGCCAAGGAGCCCAGGTTTCACAAGAAGACAAGGCACATCAAGCGT
>NW_021176288.1:0-1278 GCF_002162155.2 Triticum dicoccoides
TCCCCGCTGAGTTGGGGATGAAATTCATCGCTTCGGAGGCGAAAATCTGGAGGTGAGCGCAGATGCCATAGTTGAAGTTAGATCCCAGCCGGATCTCGGTTTTGGAAAGCACGACCCGTGCCTAGCGTGCCTTTGTCGGTGTGAAATTGAGCATACCCCTCGGTAGTATGCTGAGACTAGCTGGAAAGGCCAGAGGGGAAACATGAGAAATTTTTAGCTAGGTTCGGGCCCTTGCTACGGAGGTCAAACCCTACTCCTACTCGTGTTGTATTGACGGGATGGGGTGTACAGAGTTCAAGGATGATATCAAGGATCATAGGTATACCAAAGGATGACGAATAATGTCTATACCGACTAGCCCGGCCGTGACTTAAGGATATCGATGTCCCAGGGTTGCAGAGTAGTAGTCAGTTCTAAGGCGGTTGGAGAGTCCTCCTCGCATACAACCTCCTTGTCTTGAACATCAAGTATATATGGCGTGTTCCTTTTAGAGGGTTACCAACCCAGGTTGTGGGCCTAGGCCATGCAGTGGCCCAGGGGGCCTTGGGCTGACTTTCGGCGTCCTGGAATACCCCTAGTGCGGGACATGGTTAATTTTATTACCATACCGCTAGCCGCTAGGAGTGTGAGGACGAGACTAACATGTAAGGGGAGCCTCCTATTATTTTAGAAATGCTAGGAGAACATGCACATAGATAGCGCATTGCACCTAATTAAGCGTGTGCGCTTGCTTGAATTTCCGTGTGACTTGTGAGTTTAGACACTTGTCGTGGCCTAGACTCCATTGTTTATTATTATTATTATTATTATTATTATTATTATTATTATTATTATTATTATTATTATTATTTGTTTATTAAGCGAATCACACCTTTGCAAAAACATTAGGCATGTTGGTTTTGTTTCAACCATATGCAGTGTATGTAGAGACATCGTCCTCATTTTTATACTATAGCGCCCTCCCCCAATAATTTGCTAGAAAAAGCTGACAATGCAACATCTCACAGCAAATACGATGAATAATGAGGTGGAACCAATAAACAAAGGGTTGCCAGATGAAAAAAAGCTCATCAAGTTGAAGCATTCTACCTGCAGTTCGGGCGCGTATGTACTCCCGATAACCACTAGAGCGATAAAACATTCTACCTGCAGTTCGGGCGCGGAAAAAAACAACACAAGAAAAGTTATGACGTGGCAATGCCGTGTGTACCTGACAACTAAGGGCATGTACAATAATGCTATCTTATGAGTGTCATGCAGCATAAATGATGAGGTGAA
>NW_021176289.1:0-2232 GCF_002162155.2 Triticum dicoccoides
CTGGTGTGTGAGGCTGTTTAGACCTTCCAGTTAGTTGTGTTTCCAGTCTGCCTGTTGGTTGCCTGGTGTGGGCTGTGTGGGGATCCAGCTGTTAAGCTTGTTTTCCGAATCTGGTTTTCTATGCTGCTTCAATAAAATGGGGCAGGGGGGAAACCCCTTTCATTTCAAAAAAAATTAGGAACAGAGGGAGTACATTTTAAGAAGAAATAAAAATGAAGAAAATACTTGTACACAAATTTGCACTGAAGTTGCATTTTTTGTAATGTGCAAAGAACAAGCACATAATAGTGCAATTTTCACACTCTAGTATGATTTACATACATAATGTATATTACCTGAGTGTATACATTTACAATCACCCAACATCCCAAATATACCCATATACGAAAAAAAGGAAACCAAAGCAAAACACATACAAACAGAAAAATGGGCAATGACTAATGGGCTTCAAGCCCAATTGAAGAATTGACTGACCCAAGGGACAGGTCTAAAATTCAGCCCAAAAAGCCATGAAACAACACTAGGAATAAAAACACCACATATCTTGACAAAAGAAACTTTCTCAAAAAAATTCTTGACAAAATAAACCAACGTAAAAAAATTGACTTAACCAAATTTAAAACACAAGCAATTTGCATTTAGCAAAAGTGTATTTTAATATTATTCATCGGGGCCTTTCCAGGGGCCATTTCTTTGCCTATTTTATTTTAGAAATATTGCCAACTTAGTAATCATATACCTCTTAGAAGGTAGGAGTACTAAAAAATTGAGGTAATTTACATTTAGCTAAAGTGCATTTTAATATTATTCATCGGTGCCTTTCCAGGGGCAATTATTTTTGCCTGCTTTGTTTAGAATATTGCCAACTTAGTAAACTTACCTCCTAGAACTAGAAGGTAGTTATAAATCATATGGCCCTTGGTTAAAAAATATATAGACGGCTAAAATAGATTGGGACTATGTTAAAATTTCTGGTTGTGAAACATATCGGTGGATTTTCATTTCAGATAGTTTTCACCATTTCACTCTTTCATTCATACAAAGTATAGATCTCTATTCTTACAAAAAAAAACGAGTTGGTGATGATGGTGTGCCTGCCATCTTGCAATACAAACCGCCTGATCTATATCTAACGAATAGAAAGCAAACTATGACAATTTTGCAAAAAGATACCAGCAGCTCTCTCCATATTTGCAGATAAGACATTTCCTCGTTGTTGAGCAATCTTTATCTCGGGAGAATATCTGGTGCACCGGTGCTTGTGGTGCTATCGGTGCACCAAACTCAAGTCGCACATTTTAAATGTTTGAAAAATTCTGAAAAAATATAGCACATTGACACAACATTAATTTAGATTGTCACAAAATTTCAAGTCAAAATTCGAAATACAACTCCACAAAATAAAAATGACAAATTCAACACTGATAGTACATAACATAAGTTGGGCTTTAGATTTGGTCCATTATCACACTAATGTCAATTTTTTTCATTTTTGCATTTCAACAAATATTTCAAATTTTCATACGAAATTTTATGACGACATACATTGATGTTATGTCAATATACTCATTTTTTCAGATTTTTTAAAATGTTGTACGGCATCCGGTGCACCGGTAGCACCACAAGTGTTGGTGCACCGGATATGTTCCCTCTTTATCTCCCACAACCTCATTGTTGAGCAATGAAAAAAGAAAGCCTCTGAAACAATTTGGCATGATGGCCGCGGCCGGCGTCGTCCATCCCCATGCCTCTGTTCAGTCTGACCATCAATCACCACCACGCCCCACTCCTCCTCACATTATATCTCCTCTTTCTCAAGATATCGTTAGTTTTTACACATGAGATTACTCCGGCATGGGTCAATCACAATAGGTGTTTTGTAAAAAACTTATCTTGATGTTCCGTGCAATGCATGGACATCTTGCTAGTATAGTAAAATATACCAGATTCGCATAAATAAATAAATAAATACTACTACCAAGTTATTTAAACGAAATCCACCACACGTTTGACGTACCATCGATTGATGGACAAATGCTCACTCGACTTTGATAACCGTGTGATCTTGCCAGATCTGGAGCGCGCCACTAGCAGCAGCCTCTGTAGCGCCTCAGGTGCTCCACAAGATCATCAATGTAGGTCTCCTGCCGCCCCTGATCCGTGAGAACCTCTCGCAGCTTCATGGCGTTGCTGGCGAGCGCCTTCCCTTCCTCGTCCACCATGACGCGCCGC
>NW_021176290.1:0-1484 GCF_002162155.2 Triticum dicoccoides
CGAGGGCGAGAGGGGGCGGCGGGCGCCGTACGTGGGCGAGAGGGGGCGGCGGGCGACGGCGGGCGGCGTCGAGGGCGAGGGCGACGGCGGGCGGCGTCGAGGGCGAGGGCGACGGCGGCAGGCCTTCGGCGCGGCAGAGAAGACGAGAAATGCCCGCGACGGGTCGGGCCCTTGTATTTATAGCCCCCCCTTTAGTCGCGGTTGGGGAGGCGACCCGCGACTAAAGGGCAACCTTTAGTCGCGGTTGGGGAGGCGACCCGCGACTAAAGGGTAACCTTTAGTCGCGGTTGGGGAGGCGACCCGCGACTAAAGGGCTTTTTTGGCGGGTTTTTCGTTCCCGCGCGCAATGACCTTTAGTCGCGGTTGGGCAGGCCAACCGCGACTAAAGGTATTTTTAAAATACTTTTTCTTTTTCAAAATCTTAAAAATACAAATAATATATCAAAAAATTCAGAAAAATAAAACTAATTCAATTCAATATGTTAAAAACACAAATATTATATCAAGAAATTCAGAAAAATAAAACTAATTCAATTCAAAATTCTAAAAATACAAATAATATATCAAAAAATTAAGAAAAATAAAACTAATTCAATTCAAAATGTTAAAAATACAAATAATATATCAAAAAATTCAGAAAAATAAAACTAATTCAATTCAATATGTTAAAAACACAAATATTATATCAAAAAATTCAGAAAAATAAAACTAATTCAATTCAAAATTCTAAAAATACAAATAATATATCAAAAAATTAAGAAAAATAAAACTAATTCAATTCAAAATGTTAAAAATACAAATAATATATCAAAAAATTCAGAAAAATAAAACTAATTCAATTCAAAATTTTATACGCCTAGGCAGGAGTACGACAGCGTGCGACGACAGCAGCGACGACGACGGCGGGAACTTAGAAGGCGACGACTACCAGTACAACGGCGGCGGCTATGAAGACTACGAGTATGCATATTATACGCCTAGGCAGGAGTATGCCTAAATCACTCCAAATTTCATGTATCATCAGTGGTATCTCGAATCATTCGAAAATGGACACCAAACACATCACGGGTAATATAATTCACATGATCCATTCAACAAAGTTTGGTACAATAAATTATTACACATCATTTCTTCCCTTGTGTCCCTGCTTGCTTACGATTGTGCCGTATCCATGGAGCATCCTCATCATTTAACTTAATGCTTGGGTCGGTGTTCACTTTGAAGGGCGGAATTTCAGCAAACATATTATAATCTTCTGACATGTCTGTCTTGTCCTCCACTCCCACGATGTTTCTTTTCCCTGAAAGAACAATGTGGCGCTTTGGATCATCGCATGATGTACTGATCGTTTTCTTATCTTTCCGTTTCCTCGGTTTGCTACTCATGTCCTTCACATAGAAAACCTGAGCGACATCTTTCGCTAGGACGAATGGTTCGTCAAGGTAACCAAGATTGTTGAAATCCACCATTGTCATTCCGTATTG
>NW_021176291.1:0-1383 GCF_002162155.2 Triticum dicoccoides
TCGAGCATATTGTGTGTATGATTGAAATGCTTGGTATGTGTGGGATCTGACTATCTAGTTGTTTATCTTTAGTAGCCTCTCTTACCGGGAAATGTCTCCTAGTGTTACCGCTGAGCCATGGTAGCTTGCTACTGCTCTGGAACACTTAGGCTGGCCGGCATGTGTCCTTCTTCGTTCCTGTGTCTGTCCCTTCGGGGAAATGTCACGCATTGAGTACCGGAGTCCTGCTAGCCCGCTACAGCCCGGTTTACCGGAGTCCTGCTAGCCCAGTGCTACAGCCCGGACCCACTTGCTGTTGACCGACACGTTCGAAGCTGGGTCATGGATGCCTGTCCCTGTAAGTCTGTGCCACTTTGGGTTTACGACTAGTCATGTCAGCCCGGGCTCCTTATCATATGGATGCTAGCGACACTATCATATACGTGAGCCAAAAGGCGCAAACGGTCCCGGGCAAAGGTAAGACGACACTCGTGGGGATACCGTGCGTGAGGCCGCAAAGTGATATGAGGTGTTACCGGCTAGATCGATGTGACATCGAGTCGGGGTCCTGACAGCGTTGGCATCAGAGCCGGACTGCCTGTAGGTTCTCCAAGCCAAACTGGTCGATGTTGAGTCTAGAAATTCTTTAGTTAGATGTAGGGGAATTGTTTGTGGGTTGGAACGTAAGGCTCTTTTTACTCCTTTATCTTATGACATTCTGATCTGAGTCAGTCCATTCTTCCACCGGGGGTTAAGGAATTAGGATTTATTCTCTCTATCAGGATCACGTGTTACTAATCAGTAGTACCTTATAAGTTTGATGGATACAAGCCTAGTTCAGTTCTACTACCACATTATGTTGTTAGAATGGTTTCAGAACTTTGATATGATGATGTTGAGTGTGTACGAAATCCTTTGTCAAATGTCTCAAAATCCTTTTTGAGCATTTACAGCTGTTATGCTGCCGAAATTTTGCTAGAAATTCTAATGCCTTTGCATTATGATTGTGCTTTCAGATGGCCACTCGCGACCTTAATCAAGTGGTTCGCCTGACTCGATGCCTAGATGTACCCGGCCATACTGCCAAGTTGGTCAGGGTAATGACTGAGGCTGGATACCGCTGGTATCCCGAGTACACGGTCGAAGAGCAATTCCGAGATTTTAATCAAAGCCAGTATCTCTGCACTGTCAGGATATTTCCATCTTATCCTGGATCCACCGAGCCTCTTCACTGCTCCTATGGACTCGGGGTTACTATTGAGATGGCTGTGCAGGACGCCGCCTACTCTATGATGACCATTATGCGAGTCAGATCTGGTCTATTTCGGGACTCTGATTTCCGGTATATGCCAGGATCACTTCCGGGAGCACAAGGGTATCTCCAGGCTATCTATGCTGACCCCA
>NW_021176292.1:0-1159 GCF_002162155.2 Triticum dicoccoides
GGAGCTAATTAAGCTTATTATGTCATTTTGGAGCTAGCTAAGCATGTTAAGTCATTTAGGAGCTAAACTATGTCATTTCTTAAGTATATTATGTCATTTTAGAGCTAGTTAAGCATATTAACTAATTTTGGAGGAAAAGATTCTAAGTATAGGTCATTTTTAAGCTAGCTAAGCATATTAAGTCATTTTGAAGGAAAAAATGCTAAGTATAGGTCATTTTAGAGCTATCCTAGGTTAAATAGGTTATTTTGGAGCTAATTAAGCTAATTATGTAATTTTTGAGCTAGCTAAGCATATTAAGTCATTTTGGAGGAAAAAATGCTAAGTATAGGTCATTTTAGAGCTAGCCTGGGTTGAATAGGTCATTTTGAAGCTAAGTAAGGTTATTATGTCATTTTGGAGCTAGCTAAGCATATGAAGTCATTTAGGACCTAAAATATGTCATTTCTTAAGCATACTATATCATTTTAGAGCTAGCTAAGCATATTAAGTCTTTTTTGAGGAAAAGATGCTAAGTATAGGTCATTTTAGAGCAATCCTAGGTTAAATAGGTCATTTTTATGCTAGCTAAGCATATTAAGTCATTTTGGAGGAAAAATGCTAAGTATAGGTCATTTTAGAGCAATCCTAGGTTAAATATGTCATTTTGGAGCTAATTAAGCTTATTATGTCATTTTGGAGCTAGCTAAGCATGTGAAGTCATTTAGGAGCTAAACTATGTCATTTCTTAAGTATATTATGTCATTTTAAAGCTATTTAAGCATATTAACTAATTTTGGAGGAAACGATTCTAAGTATAGGTCATTTTTAAGCTAGCTAAGCATATTAAGTCATTTTGAAGGAAAAAATGCTAAGTATAGGTCATTTTAGAGCTATCCTAGGTTAAATAGGTCATTTTGGAGCTAATTAAGCTTATTATGTAATTTTTGAGCTAGCTAAGCATATTAAGTCATTTTGGAGGAAAAAATGCTAAGTATAGGTCATTTTAGAGCTAGCCTGGGTTGAATAGGTCATTTTCAAGCTAAGTAAGGTTATTATGTCATTTTGGAGCTAGCTAAGCATATGAAGTCATTTAGGACCTAAAATATGTCATTTCTTAAGCATACTATATCATTTTAGAGCTAGCTAAGCATATTAAGTCTTTTTTGAGGAAAAGATG
>NW_021176293.1:0-1186 GCF_002162155.2 Triticum dicoccoides
GGCGCATGGGCCTCTTGGGGCTGGTGCCCTTGGCCCATGTAGGCCAAGGCGCACCCCCTACAGCCCATGTGGCCCCCCGGGGCAGGTGGCCCCACCCGGTGGGCCCCCGGGACCCTTCCGGTGGTCCCGGTACAATACCGATGACCCCGAAACTTGTCCCGATGGCCGAAACAGGACTTCCCATATATAAATCTTTACCTCCGGACCATTCCGGAACTCCTCGTGACGTCCGGGATCTCATCCGGGACTCCGAACAACATTCGGTAACCACATACAAGCTTCCTTTATAACCCTAGCGTCATCGAACCTTAAGTGTGTAGACCCTACGGGTTCGGGAGACATGTAGACATGACCGAGACGTTCTCCGGTCAATAACCAACAGCGGGATCTGGATACCCATGTTGGCTCCCACATGTTCCACGATGATCTCATCGGATGAAACACGATGTCAAGGACTCAATCGATCCCGTATACAATTCCCTTTGTCTAGCGGTATTTTACTTGCCCGAGATTCGATCGTCGGTATCCAATACCTTGTTCAATCTCGTTACCGGCAAGTCACTTTACTCGTTCCGTAACACATCATCCCGTGATCAACTCCTTGGTCACATTGCGCATTTGATGATGTCCTACCGAGTGGGCCCAGAGATACCTCTCCGCTTACACGGAGTGACAAATCCCAGTCTCGATTCGTGCCAACCCAACAGACACTTTCGGAGATACCTGTAATGCACCTCTATAGCCACCCAGTTACGTTGTGACGTTTGGTACACCCAAAGCATTCCTACGGTATCCGGGAGTTGCACAATCTCATGGTCTAAGGAAAAGATACTTGACATTGGCAAAGCTCTAGCAAACGAACTACACGATCTTTGTGCTATGCTTAGGATTGGGTCTTGTCCATCACATCATTCTCCTAATGATGTGATCCCATTATCAACGACATCCAATGTCCATAGCCAGGAAACCATGACTATCTGTTGATCACAACGAGCTAGTCAACTAGAGGCTCACTAGGGACATATTGTGGTCTATGTATTCACACGTGTATTACGATTTCCGGATAATACAGTTATAGCATGAATAAAAGACAATTATCATGAACAAGGAAATATAATAATAATACTTTTATTATTGCCTCTAGGGCATATTTCCAACAGTCTCCCACTTGCACTAGAGTCAATAA
>NW_021176294.1:0-1449 GCF_002162155.2 Triticum dicoccoides
TCCATGTCGATAGACGAACAAAGAAGCATCAGACTTCGTGGCCGTGAAACCAATCCCACGGAGACATGTTGTGATCTTGGTGAACCACACGCGCGGGGCCTGTTTTAGTCCGTAGAGGGACTTGGACAGGAGACAGACGTCGTGTGGGCGGCGGGCATCAACGAAACCTGCAGGTTGTTGACAGTAGACGTGCTCGGCGAGCTCACCATGGAGGAAGGCATTTTTTACGTCAAGTTGGTGCACGGGCCAGTTGCGGGCGGCGGCGAGCTGTAAGACGATGCGGATGGACGCCGGCTTGACGACGGGTGAGAAGGTGTCGTGGTAATCCACACCGTGGCGTTGCGTGAACCCGCGGACAACCCACCGCGCCTTGTAGCGGTTCAGGGTGCCGTCGGGGTTGAGCTTGTGGCGGAAGATCCACTTGCCGGAGATGACATGAGCTCCGGCCGGCCGAGGGACCAAGGTCCAGGTGGAGTTAGCGCGGAGTGTGGCGATTTCCTCTTGCATGGCGCGACGCCAGTGCTCATCGTTGAGAGCAGCACGCACAGATGAGGGGACGGGCGACGACGTGGTCGTCGTGGCCGCGAGGACGTAGTCCGCATCATACTGCCTGTTGCGGCACCGAACACCCGCACGGGCCCGCGTTACCATGGGGTGGACACAGGCAGGCGGAGGAGAGCCACCAGCGTGATCGCAAACCGATGAGGTGGAGGTCGCTGGAGCTGGTGGCGAGCGCGCAGAAGGTGCAGGCGAGGCGGACGTGGCCGGTGAAGAAGTGGCGAAGACGCCTGAATGGGCCGCCGAGGCGCCTGAGTGTGCAGCCGTGGCAGAGTTCCTGCGAGACGGAGTGGCTGCCGTGGCAGCAGAAGGAGCGGCTGATGCACCAGAGGTTGCTGCCATGGTAGCGGACTGGGAAGATGCTGCAGTAGAGTGCGTGGCTGGTTGAGTTGCGCGTGGTTGGTGGTGCGCTCGGGGACCATCGACGAGCAGGGGCGGCGGGGTGTCCTCAAGGAGGCGGGCACCGCCGGCAACCACGGGTGGCGGGACGACCTGTTCCTGCGCAAAAGGGAAAGTCTGTTCGTCGAAGAAGACGTGGCGGGAGAGAATGATGTGGCCAGCGGCGCGGTCGAAACACTTGTAACCCTTGTGATCAGGAGGATATCCGAGGAATACGCAGGCACGGGAGCGTGGAGAGAGTTTGTTGGGAGCGGTGGCTGTTGTGTTAGGGTAGCATAGACACCCAAAAGCGCGTAGGTGTGTGTACGCCGGGCGTTGGCCGTAGAGCAACTCAAAGGGAGTGACGCACTGGCGGGGACGGCAAGGGCGTAGGTTAAGGAGGTGGGTGGCGGTGGCGAGAGCGTCGGGCCAGAACGAGGTGGGCATGAAGGAGTGAAAGAGAAGACTACGGAGCCCCTCGGCGAGGGTGCGGATGATGCGCTCGGCGCGGCC
>NW_021176295.1:0-2248 GCF_002162155.2 Triticum dicoccoides
ATCCTACCTTGCAAGTCTATAGTCACCTACTATGTGTTATGATCCGGCAACCCCGAAGTGACAATAATCGGGACCACTCCCGGTGATGACCATAGTTTGAGGAGTTCATGTATTCACTATGTGCTAATGCTTTGTTCCGGTTCTCTATTAAAAGGAGGCCTTAATATCCCTTAGTTTCCAATAGGACCCCGCTGCCACGGGAGGGTAGGACAAAAGATGTCATGCAAGTTCTTTTCCATAAGCACGTATGACTATTTACGGAATACATGACTACATTACATTGATGAACTGGAGCTAGTTTTGTGTCACCCTATGTTATGACTGTTACATGACGAACCACATCCGGCATAATTATCCATCACTGATCCGGTGCCTACGAGTTTTCCATATACTGGTTTACGCTTATTTACTTTTCCGTCACTACTGTTATCATCACTACAAAAATACCAAAAACATTACTTTTGTTGTCTTTACTTTTGTTACCGTTACCACTACTATTATATTACTTTGCTACTAAACACTTTGCTGCAGATACTAAGTTTCCAGGTGTGGTTGAATTGACAACTCAGCTGCTAATACTTGAGAATATTCTTTGGCTCCCCTTGTGTCGAATCAACAAATTTGGGTTGAATACTCTACCCTCAAAAACTGTTGTGATCCCCTATTCTTGTGGGTTATCAAGACCTTTTTGCATCCAACTTGCTTGCTCATGAAGACCTAGGGCATTTGAGGAAGCCCATCATAGGAAGATACAAGCCAAGTTCTATAATGAAAAATTCCCACTAGTATGAAAAAGACAACTTATGAGACTCACTATATGAAAAACATGATGCTACTTTGAAGCACAATATATGAGACTCACTACGTGAAAAACAAGGTACTACTTTGAAGAACAAGTGTGGAAAAAGAGATAGTAGCATTGCCCTTTTTTTGGGCCTTTTTTGGGCAATGCTCTAATAATGATGATCATCACACTTCTATTGATTACAACATGAGGATTACAACTCGAAGCTTAGAACAAGATATGACTCTATATGAATGCCTCCGGCGGTGTACCGGGATGGTGCAATGAATCAAGAGTGACATGTATGGAAAATAATGCATGGTGGCTTTGCCACAAATACGATGTCAACTAAAAGATCATGCAATGGCAATATGACAAAAGTAATGTATGTCATGATGATGATGGTGGAAGTTGCATGGCAATATATCTCGGAATGGCTATGGAAATGCCATGATAGGTAGGTATGGTGGCTGTTTTGAGGAAGATATAGGAAGGTTTATGTGTGATAGAGCGTATCGTATCACGGGGTTTGGATGCATCGGCGAAGTTTGCACCAACTCTCAAGGTGAGAAAGGGAAATGCACGGTACCGAAGAGGCTAGCAAAGGCGGAAAGGTGAGAGTGTGTATAATCCATGGACTCAACATTAGTCAAAGAACACATATACTTATTGCAAAAATTTAGAAGTCATTAAAAATCAAGTACTACGCGCATGCTTCTAGGGGGATAGATTGGTAGGAAAAGACCATCGCTCGTCCCCGACCGCCACTCATAAGGATGCACAAGCCAGGTACACTTCATGTTTCAAATTTGTTACACAACTTTAACCATACGTGCATGCTACAGGACTTGCAAACTTCAACACAAGCATTTCTCAAGTTCACAATTACCCAACTAGCACGACTTTGATATTATCACCTCCATATCTCAAAACAATTATCAAGCATCAAACTTATCTTAGTATTCAATTCACTCAAAAGAAAGTTTCACATATCTTGAATACCAAGTATATTAATATTAAGCAAATTACCATGCTATTAACGACTCTCAAAATAATCTAAGTGAAGCATGAGAGTTCATATATTTCTTCAAAACAAATCCACCACCGTGCTCTAAAAGATCTAAGTGAAGTACTAGAGCAAAAATTATCAAGCTCAAAAGATATAAGTGAAGCACATAGAGTATTCTAGCAAATTCCAATTTGTGTAAGGCTCTCTCTCATTAAAGAATTTCAGATCTTGATACTTTATTCATAAAGCAAGCAAAGCTAAAGGAAACTACATTGCAAGGATAGCACAACTCATGTGAAGAAGCAAAAACTTAGGCTCAACCGATACTAACCGATAGTTGTTGAAGAAGAAAGGTGGGATGCCTACCGGGGCATCCCCAAGCTTAGATGCTTGAGACTTCTTGAAATATTATCTTGGGGTGCCTTGAACATCCCCAAGCTTGAACTTTTGTGTCT
>NW_021176296.1:0-1052 GCF_002162155.2 Triticum dicoccoides
ATTGTTTCAAATGTAAACCAAACTCGTAACTCAAATATTCTCCTCCACGATCAGATCGTAGAAACTTTATTTTCTTGTTACGATGATTTTCTACTTCACTCTGAAATTCTTTGAACTTTTCAAATGTTTCAGACTTGTGCTTCATCAAGTAGATATACCCATATCTGCTCAAATCATCTGTGAAGGTGAGGAAATAACGATATCCGCCACGAGCCTCAACATTCATCGGACCACATACATCTGTATGTATGATTTCCAACAAATCTGTTGCTCTCTCCATAGATCTGGAGAACGGTGTTTTGGTCATCTTGCCCATGAGGCACGGTTCGCAAGTACCAAGTGATTCATAATCAAGTGATTCCAGAAGTCCATCAGTATGGAGTTTCTTCATGCGTTTTACACCGATATGACCTAAACGGCAGTGCCACAAATATGTTGCACTATCATTATCAACTCTACATCTTTTGGCTTCAACATTATGAATATGTGTATCACTACTATCGAGATTTAATAAAAATAGACCACTCTTCAAGGGTGCATGACCATAAAAGATATTACCCATATAAATAGAACAACCATTATTCTCTGATTTAAATGAATAACCGTCTCGCATCAAACAAGATCCAGATATAATGTTCATGCTCAACGCAGGCACCAAATAACAATTATTCAGGTCTAAAACTAATCCCGATGGTAGATGTAGAGGTAGCGTGCCGACCGCGATCACATCGACTTTGGAACCATTTCCCACGCGCATCGTCACCTCGTCCTTAGCTAATCTTCGCTTAATCCGTAGTCCCTGTTTCGAGTTGCAAATGTTAGCAACAGAACCAGTATCAAATACCCAGGTGCTACTGCGAGCATTAGTAAGGTACACATCAATAACATGTATATCACATATACCTTTGTTCACTTTGCCATCCTTCTTATCCGCCAAATACTTGGGGCAGTTCCGCTTCTAGTGTCCAGTCTGCTTGCAGTAGAAGCACTCAGTTTCAGGCTTAGGTCCAGACTTGGGTTTCTTCACTTGAGCAGCAACTTGTTTGCCGTTC
>NW_021176297.1:0-1340 GCF_002162155.2 Triticum dicoccoides
ACACTTGGTCACTTTGAGCTCATTATGATGATGCACTACCGAGTGGGCCCAGTGATACCTCTCCGTTATACGGAGTGACAAATCCCAGTCTCGATCCGTTTCAACCCAACAGACACTTTCGGAGATACCTGTAGTGTACCTTTATAGTCACCCAGTTATGTTGTGACGTTTGGTACACCCAAAGCACTCCTACGGTATCCGGGAGTTACATGATCTCATGGTATAAGGAAGAGATACTTGACATAGAAAAAAGCTCTAGCAAAACGAACTACACGATCTTGTGCTATGCTTAGGATTGGGTCTTGTCCATCACATCATTCTCCTAATGATGTGATCCCGTTGTCAATGACATCCAATGTCCATAGTCAGGAAACCATGACTATCGGTTGACCAACGAGCTAGTCAAGTAGAGGCTCACTAGGGACATGTTGTGGTCTAAGTATTCACACGTGTATTACGATTTTCGGATAATACAATTATAGCATGAATAAAAGACAACTATCATGAACAAAGAAATATAATAATAATCCTTTTATTATTGCCTCTAGGGCATATTTCCAACAGATGGAACTCATAAAACTATCATGAACAAGTTTTCTGTTTCGACAATTTTTTAAAATCTCAAAATTCCAAAGGGAAAATAGAGTTTTTGGGCGTTTTAGACGTTTTTAGACGTTTTTAGCATTTAGTGCTAGGGTTTAGATTTCAGAGTTTAGGGTTAGGTTTTATGGTTTAAACCCTTAGTTTTTACTGTTTAGCATAGAGTTTCTGACATTTTAAGTCCTGGGTTTAGGGTTTAGGACAATTTTTGAAATGACAAAATTGTAAAAGGAAAAAAAGATATGCTCTAATTTATGTTTTTTTTGAATTTTGGTTAAATCTTGTCAAACCGGTCAAGCGACTGATTCAAAAAATATAGAGTGTTACTAAATAATTACGCAATAATATTAGTGTTACTAAATAAGTATCTCAGTTTTTTTGAATTTTGGTCAAATCTGGTCAAACTGTGGTCAAACTATGGTCAAACTACTTATTCAAGAAATATTAGTGTTACTACATAATTATTGTTTTTTAGAATAATAGTTTCAAACTCAAACAGTGAAACGTGTGACTTCATGCTCAAGCTAAATTCCTGAGGGTTAATAGGATTCACATCTTACTATTGTCAAGAAAACAACAAGTGCAGACTTGGAAATGAGGGAGGACAGAACCCGGAAGTTAAGCGTGCTTAGGCTGGAGTAGTGAGAGGGATGGGTGACCGGACGGGAAGTTAGACGATTTAGAATGAGTGCTCCACACACGAGCAGTTAAGATGGGCGATTAGAGACTAAATCATCAAA
>NW_021176298.1:0-2163 GCF_002162155.2 Triticum dicoccoides
CCGTACCTCCTAGTGATCCCTTAGAACATTATTTGCTAGACCATGAAAATGATATGTTTATGAATGAAAGAAGGGAAATAGATGAAGTATTCTTTAAACAGGAACCTATTTTGAAAAACAATTTACCTGTTGAAATCCTAGGGGATCCTCCTCCACCCAAGGGTGATCCCGTGTTTGAGCTTAAATCGTTACCTGATACTCTTAAATATGCTTATCTTGATGAGAAAAAGATATATCATGTTATTATTAGTGCTAACCTTTCAGAGCATGAGGAAGAGAGATTATTGAAAACTCTGAAGAAGCACCGTGTTGCTATTGGGTATACTCTTAATGATTTTAAGGGCATTAGTCCCACTCTATGTCAACATAAAATAAATTTGGAAGAAGATGCTAAACCAGTTCATGATCATCAACAACGGCTGAATCCTAAAATGAAAGAAGTGGTAAGAAAGGAAATACTAAAGCTCCTTGAGGCAGGTATAATCTATCCCGTTGCTGATAGTCAGTGGGTAAGTCATGTCCATTGTGTCTCTAAGAAGGGAGGTATTACTGTCGTTCCTAATGATAAAGATGAATTGATTCCTCAAAGAATTATTACAAATTATAGGATGGTAATTGATTTCCGTAAATTAAATAAGGCAACTAAAAAGGATCATTACCCCTTACCTTTTATCGATCAAATGCTAGAAAGATTATCCAAATATACACATTTTTGCTTTCTAGATGGTTATTCTGGTTTCTCTCAAATACTTGTGTCAGCCAAAGGTCAATCAAAGACTACTTTTACTTGCCCTTTTGGTACTTTTGCTTATAGACGTATGCCTTTTGGTCTATGTAATGCACCTGCTACCTTTCAAAGATGCATGATGGCTATATTCTCTGAATTTTGTGAAAAGATTTGTGAGGTTTTCATGGACGATTTCTCCATCTATGGATCTTCTTTTGATGATTGCTTGAGCAACCTTGATCGAGTTTTGCAGAGATGTGAAGAAACTAATCTTGTCTTGAATTGGGAAAAGTGCCACTTTATGGTTAATGAAGGTATTGTCTTGGGGCACAAAGTTTCTGAAAGAGGTATTGAAGTTGATAAAGCCAAGGTTGATGCTATTGAAAAGATGCCATGTCCCAAGGACATCAAAGGTATAAGGAGTTTCCTTGGTCATGCCGGATTTTATAGGAGGTTCATTAAGGACTTCTCAAAAAAATTCTTGGCCTCTGACTAATTTATTACAAAAATATATACCATTTGTTTTTGATGATGATTGTGTAGAAGCATTTGAAATACTTAAGAAAGCATTGATCTCTACACCTATTGTTCAGCCACCTGATTGGAATTTACCCGTTGAAATTATGTGGTGATGCTAGTGATTATGTTGTAGGTGCTGTTCTAGGACAAAGAGTTGATAAGAAATTAAATGTTATTCAATATGCTAGTAAAACCCTAGACAATGCTCAAAGAAATTATGCTACTACTGAAAAAGAATTTTTGGGGTTCCAGATCTTGCGCTAGCTACAAATTACTACAGACTGTTCTGTTTTTGACAGATTCTGTTTTTCGTGTGTTGTTTTCTTATTTTGATGAATCTATGGCTAGTAAAATAGTTTATAATCCATAGAGAAGTTGGAATACAGTAGGTTTGACACCAATATAAATAAAGACTGAGTTCACTACAGTACCTTGAAGTGGTCTTTTGTATTCTTTCGCTAACGGAGCTCACGAGTTTTCTATTTTGAGTTTTGTGTTGTGAAGTTTTCAAGTTTTGGGTGAATTATTTTAATGGATCATGGAACAAGGAGTGGCAAGAGCCTAAGCTTGGGGATGCCCATGGCACCCCCAAGATAATCCAAGGACACCAAAAAGTCAAAGCTTGGGGATGCCCTCGGAAGGCATCCCCTCTTTCGTCCACTTCCATCGGTAATTTACTTGGAGCTATATTTTTATTCACCAATATGATATGTGTTTTGCTTGGAGTGTCTTGTATTATTTGTGGCTTTGTTTGTTAGTATGCCACAATCATCCTTGCTGTACACACCTTTTGAGAGATCCATACATGAACTAAAATTTGATAGAATACTCTATGTGCTTCACTTATATCTTTTGAGCTAGATAATTTTGCTCTATGTGCTTCACTTATATCTTTTGAGCTAGATAATTTTGCTCTA
>NW_021176299.1:0-717 GCF_002162155.2 Triticum dicoccoides
CTTGCGTGTTGGTCGTCAAGACTCGCAGTTTTGGCCGATTTTGGCCCGTTTTTGAACTATTACACAGTTTTGGCATCCCGAAGTGATTTCCACGATTGACAAACCCTACGGTGCGCTTACGTGTCGGTCATCAACAATCGCAGTTTTGGCCGATTCTGGTCCGTTTGGTGCACTATTACTCACCGTTTTGGGGTCCTAGAGCGATTTACACGATTTGCGATCCCCGGGGTGCGTTTATGTGTCGGTTATCAACACTCACCATTTTGCCCAATTCTGGTCTGTCACGTGGACAATTACTCACTGTTTTCGGGTCCTAGAGCGATTTCCACAATTCACAATCCCAGGGGTGCGTTTACGTGCCCGTCGTCAACACTCATAGTTCTGGCCAATTCTGACCCGTTTCGTGGACTATTACTCACCTTTTTGAGGTCCCGAAGCGATTTCCATAGTTGTTGAACCCAAAGATGCACTTACGTGTCGTTCATCAACACTCGCAGTTTTGGCCGATTCTGGCCCGTTTTGTGGACTATAACTCGCTGGTTCGGGTCCCGGAGCGATTTCCACGTTTGACAAACCCCTGGTGCGTTTATGTTTCGGTCATGAACAATCGCGGTTTTCTTCGATTCTGTCCCTTTCGTGGACTACTACTCACCGTTTTGGGGTCCTAAAGCGATTTCCATTGTGTCGAACCCCCATGTGTGCTTACGTGTTGGTCCT
>NW_021176300.1:0-664 GCF_002162155.2 Triticum dicoccoides
TCTTCTCTTTGTGACTTTTGGAGCTTATGGTCATCTTGGTGACAAGCTCGAGTTCAGCGAAAACGGAGTTCACTCGCATCTTCTATGATCTTTTGGATGTTGGAGGTTATGCCGGTTCTTCTCAGTTGGAGGTTTCACTCCTCTATTTGTTGGCATACCTCCCCTGCCTCTTCTTACTATATTATTGGTTCTTGTTTGGTTCTTCTCTTTGTGAGTTTGGGAGCTTATGCTCATCTTGGTGACAAGTTCGAGTTCATCGAAAACGGAGTTCACTCGCATCTTCTATGATGTTCTCGATGTTGGAGTTTATGCCGTTTCTTCTCAGTTGGAGGTTTCACTCCTCTATTTGTTGGCGTACCTCCCCTGCCTCTTCTTACTATATTATCGGTTCTTGTTTGGTTCTTCTCTTTGTGAGTTTTGAAGCTTATGATCATCTTGGGGACAAGCTCGAGTTCATCGAAAACGGAGTTCACTCGCATCTTCTATGATGTTTTCGATGTTGCAGGTTATGCCGGTTCTTCTCAGTTGGAGGTTTCACTCCTCTATTTGTTGGCATACCTCCCCTGCCTCTTCTTACTATATTATCGGTTCTTGTTTGGTTCTTCTCTTTGTGAGTTTTGGAGCTTATGGTCATCTTGGTGACAAGCTCGAGTTCATCGAAAAC
>NW_021176301.1:0-1415 GCF_002162155.2 Triticum dicoccoides
TTTTTTAAGATGATTAATATATAAATTCCTCACGTCCAGCAATTTATTTCAGAATTTTTGGAGATCCAGAAGTATACGTTTGATACAGATTACTACAGACTGTTCTGTTTTTGACAGATTCTGTTTTTCGTGTGTTGTTTGCTTATTTTGATGAATCTATGGCTAGTATCGGAGGTTATGAACCATAGAGAAGTTGGAATACAGTAGTTTTAATACCAATATAAATAAAAAATGAGTTCATTACAGTACCTTAAAGTGGTGGTTTGTTTTCTTTCGCTAATGGAGCTCATGAGATTTTCTGTTAGGTTTTGTGTTGTGAAGTTTTCAAGTTTTGGGGTAAAGATTTGATGGATTATGGAACAAGAAGTGGCAAGAGCCTAAGCTTGGGGATTCCCAAGGCACCCCAAGGTAAAATCCAAGGACAACCAAAAGCCTAAGCTTGGGGATGCCCCGGAAGGCATCCCCTCTTTTGTCTTCGTCCATCGGTAACTTTACTTGATATAATTTTATTCACCACATGATATGTGTTTTGCTTGGAGCGTCTTGTATGATTTGAGTCTTTGATTTTTAGTTCACCACAATCATCCTTGTTGTACACACCTTTTGGGAGAGACACACATTAATCGAAAATTATTAGAATACTCTATGTGCTTCACTTATATCTTTTGAGCTAAATAATTTCGCTCTAGTGCTTCACTTATATCTTTTAGAGCACGGTGGTGGTTTTATTTTATAGAAATTATTGATCTCTCATTCTTCACTTATATTATTTTGAGAGTCTTTTATAACAGCATGGTAATTTGTGTTGGCTATAAAATTAGTCCTAATATGATAGGCATCCAAGATGGATATAATAAAAACTTTCATATAAGTGCATTGAATACTAAGAGAAGTTTGATACTTGATGATATGTTTTGAGATATGGAGATAGTGATATTAAAGTTGTGCTAGTTGAGTAGTTGTGAATTTGAGAAATACTTGTGTTGAAGTTTGCAAGTCCCGTAGCATGTACGTATGGTAAACGTTGTGTAACAAATTTGAAACATGAGGTGTTCTTTGATTGTCATCCTTATGAGTGGCGGTCGGGGACGAGCGATGGTCTTTTCCTACCAATTTATCCCCCTAGGAGCATGCGCGTAGTGCTTGGTTTTTGATGACTTGTAGATTTTCGCAATAAGTATGTGAGTTCTTTATGACTAATGTTGAGTCCATGGATTATATGCATTCTCACCCTTCCATCATTGCTAGCCTCTTCAGTACCGTGCATTGCCCTTTCTCACCTTGAGAGTTGGTGCAAACTTCGCCGGTGCATCCAAACCCCGTGATTTGATACACTCTATCACACATAAACCTCCTTATATCTTCCTCAAAACAGCCACCATACCTACCTATTATGGCATTTCCATAGTCATTCT
>NW_021176302.1:0-1375 GCF_002162155.2 Triticum dicoccoides
CTCCTTCTCTCTCTTGGTGGTGATTCTTTGCTTCTTCTTTTTGGAGAATCTTCTCTTCTCTTGTAGGGAGCCGTACACTCATTGGAATAGTGTCTGGGTCTTCCACAATTGTAGCAGTTTCGCTCTCGACTAGAAGATCTTTTGTCATTGTAGGACCTTGACTTGAAGCTTCTATCTTTGCTTCTACTCTTGTAGAACTTGTTGAAGTTCTTCACCATTAAGCTCAATTCTTCATTGAAGTCTTGTTTCTCACTTGATGATGTAGGGGCTTCACATGAGGCTTTATAGGCACCACTTGATTTGTTGTGAAGTTCCTCTTTATCCTTAAGTGACATCTCATGAGCAACAATTCTTCCAATCACCTCCGTTGGCTTGAGATCTTTGTAATTGGGCATCATTTGGATCAATGTGCACACGGTATCATATTTTCCATCCAAGGCTCTTAGGATCTTCTTGATGATGAATCTATCGGTCATCTCTTCACTTCCTAATCCGGCAATCTCATTTGTGATGAGAGCAAGCCTAGAGTACATTTCAGCGACACCTTCACCATCCTTCATCTTGAACTTGTCAAGTTGACTTTGAAGCACATCCAACTTGGATTCCTTGATGGAGTCGGTACCTTCGTGCATATCAATCAAAGTGTCCCAAATTTCCTTTGCATTCTCAAGCCGGCTGATTTTTTTTGAATTCTTCGGGGCACAATCCGTTGAAGAGAATATCACAAGCTTGAGCATTGTATTGCAACATCTTCAACTCATCCGCGGTAGCTTCACGGTTTGGTTCTCTCCCATCAAAGAAGTCACCTTGCAAGCCAACACACACAATAGCCCAAACGGCGGGGTTATGTCCAAGAATATGCATTTTCATTTTATGCTTCCAACTAGCAAAATTAGTACCATCAAAGTAAGGACTTCTACGGTGATAATTTCCCTCGCTAGACGCCATACTCTCCTAGGTTGTGAAACCAAGGCTATGATCACCAAAGCTATGGACATCAAGCAAATGGAGACCAAAGCTCTGATACCACTTGTAGGATCGAAACTATGTCTAGAGGGGGGATGATTAGACTGCTTGACCAAATAAAAACTTAACCTTTTCCCAATTTTAGTTCTTGGCAGATTTTAGCTAATTTAGGACAAGTCAAGGAATCATCACATAATTCAAGCAAGCATGCAAAGAGTATATTGGCAGCGGAAAGTAAAGCATGCAACTTGCAAGAATGTAAAGGGAAGGGTTTGGAGAATTCAAACGCAATTGGAGACACGGATGTTTTTCTCGTGGTTCGGATAGGTGGTGCTATCCTACATCCACGTTGATGGAGACTTCAACCCACGAAGGGTAACGGTTGCGCGAGTCCACACAGGGCTCCACC
>NW_021176303.1:0-842 GCF_002162155.2 Triticum dicoccoides
CTCTCTCTCTCTCTCTCTCTCTCAAATTTGCTTCGCATGAAAGCACATATTTGCTTGACCTCTTTCTTTTTCTAAAACATTATAAAGTTGTTGGACTTTGTTGGTGTTTCTGAAACGGTATAAGACCCTACTTAATTTTTTATAGAAAATGTTGAGTGTGTATTCAAAAAATTTCAATGCTTCTAAAAGGATGTTAAATGTATTTTAAAAATATTCACCGTATGTAAAAATATTCATCGTATGTTAAAAACATTTCACCATCTATTTTTAAAATGTTCATACAATATTAAAAAGAGCTCAAAAAACATGAGTCGCACAAACTGTTTACAGAAAAGGAATGACTTCACCTTCAATACGGGTCTAAGAAAGCATCTGAGATAACACCTAATTAAGGCCGCCATGGTACGTAGTAAGAAGCGAGCTACTAGCCATACATCCGAACAAGACAGACACACAAGGCATGGATGGCAGCAATGAGGACGGCAAGAAGGCAAGCGCAGCTGATGTGCAGCCATGCCTGGTCAATTAACAAAACAGGGGCAGAGGTTAAGATGGCGGCAAGGCCATCTCCCTCTCCCTCTCCCTCCCCCTCTCCCTCTCCCACTCTCCCTCTCCCTCTCTCCCTCTCCCTCCCTCTCTCTCTCTCTCTCTCTCTGAAATTTGCTTCGCATCAAAGCACATATTTGCTTGACGTCTTTCTTTTTCTAAAACATTATAAAGTTGTTGGACTTTGTTGGTGTTTCTGAAACGATATAAGACCCTACTTAATTTTTTATAGAAAATGTTGTGTGTGTATTCAAAAAAATTCAATGCATCTAAAAAGATGCTAAATGTATTTTAAA
>NW_021176304.1:0-8475 GCF_002162155.2 Triticum dicoccoides
CACCTCCTGCTTCCCCCCCTAGCCACCTCCTGCTTCCTCTCGTTGCCCTGGACCCCGTCCGCGATGCCACGCACCCCCCCAGGCCTCTCACTCTCTCCCCGAGCTCCTCTCCTCCTCTGGCTCTCTCGCGCGCAGCCACCGAACACACCCGCCGCCGCCGACGAGCTCTCTCGTGGCCACCGGCCACCCCTAGCCTCTCCGACACACCCACGAGCTCCGCCTCGACCCCCTCCTTCCTTCCCACCGACCCACGGCCCTCCAGAAGCCCTGCAACGCCGCCACCATCGTCGTTCCGTCGCCGGCCACCGAAGCTCCCCTCCATCGATTCGCCGGACCCCGTGCCTCCCCTGCCTCGCCAGCAGCACAAGAAGAACCGCGGTGAGCCCTCGACCCGATTCCCTCTCTCCCCGTGCCCCACCTCCCTCTCTAGCTAGCCCCACCACTTTGCCCAAGAATCTCTCGCCGCCGGCCTTGGCGTGGCCGTGGCCACAGCCACCCCAGCTCGTATCCGAGCCCACTGACGTGCTCACCATGATCTCAGGAGTCTGTAGCACGCCCCAACTCCTCCTGTCGTGCTCCCTAACCCCGACCCCGAGATTGCGCGAACTCCGGCAGTCGCAAAAGAGGTCGCCGCCGGCAGCTCCGGCCACCCCAGCCTCCGCCACCGCCACCGTTGGATGCGCCACTCCACCCTCTCCCCGTAGCTGCTTCCTGCGCGCCAAAAGAGCCCCTGTAGTTGGTTTCCGACGCGCACCACCGCGTCTGGCCTCGCCGGCGTCAAGCCGCCGGTGGGTCTGACCACGTTGACCACGGCGGGACCCCCCCCCCTCTCTGGGTCGATGACAGGTGGGGCCAGCCCCCCCTGTTAATTAGTTTAACTATTTTATCTTAACTACCCCCTCTGCTGACACTGACAGGTGGGCCCCTGCCATCAGGTGATGAGCTTAAGCTAATCACCACCTAATCTAACCCCAGAGCCACTGACATGTGGGCCCTAGTGCCCTAATCTTTAATTAAATTAAACTAACCCCCCTGTCTAACCTGTGTCACTGACGTGTGGCCCCCACACGTCAGGTTTGACCCGGGGCAGCCCTGTTGACTTGCTGATGCAAGCATGACGCAGTGCTGATGTCATAACTCATTTTCTGGATTTAAAAATAATCAGGAAATTCCAGAAAATGCCTAAAACTTCAAAAAATCATAGAAATTCAACCGTAACTCCAAATTAAATAAATCATATATGAAAAATTATCAGAAAAATTCAAGGAATCCATCTGTACCATTTTCATGCATGTTAGAACAACTTATAGGTGCTGTTTAGCACAAATCATATAAAGGGCATTTAAATATCCACATATGGAGTTTAAATTTGAATCTTGTATTCAAACCAACCCCATTTAACTTGTTGCCAGTTGCATTAACTCAAAACACCAGCATGTTGCCATGTCATAGCATGCATCATATTGTGCATTGCATTGATTGTGTTTCCTTCTGTTTGCCGGTGTTGTTCCCCCTTGATAGACGTTGTATCGATGATGTGATCGTTGACACTGATGAAGACTCAATGTTATCTTCAGAAGTGCCAGGCAAGAAAAACCCCCTTGTTCATTCCGATACAATCCTACTCTCTCGCTCCTGCTCTCTTTTACTGCATTAGGACAACACCGATTCATCTGTTACTTGCTGCGGTAGCTGAACCCCTTTATCCTCTGCATGACCTGTCATTCCACAGTAAATAGATGAAACCCACTAGCATGAGTAGGAGTTGTTTGAGCCCTGTTGTGCCTACTCATTCATGCTTGTTTGTCATGCCTGCTACTGCTTAGAGTTGAGTCGGGTCTGATTCATCGGGGATGAATCAGAGGTGTGTGAACATGTCCTACGGTGTGTGAGCTAAGCGTGTGAACACGATTTGGTAAAGGTAGCGGTGAGAGGCCATGTAGGAGTACATGGTGGGTTGTCTCATTGCAGCCGTCCTCAGGAACTGAGTTCTGTGTTTGTGATCCATGATTCAGCTACTACCACGCATTGGGCCCGAAACCAATGGACCCTCTCGGCTTCTTAATCACCCTTGTCCTTTGTCCAGGAGTTGCAAGTAGTTTCTGGTGTTTGTAGTATGCTGGAGGCCGTGGACAGCGCTGACCGTAGGGGTGGGCTGTGATGCGGTAGGCACGTGGCCGGGTAAACCGGGCGCCCGTTTGGTGTCACGGAACCCTGTTCACATCGTTTGGGGCTGTGAGCGAAACTCCGGCCGGATCTCCTCATGGATGGAACCCGAATAGGCGATAAACCTGGACTAGAGACTTGAGTGTTTAGGCAGGCCGTGGCCGACACCCATGTTGGGCTTCCGCTTGAAGGTTGCCGAGTACATGTCGTGTAAACGGCGGTAAGTGGTGAGAGCGTGTGTGAAGAAGTACACCCCTGCAGGGTTAATATGATCTATTCGAATAGCCGTGTCCGCGGAAAAGGACTTCTGGGTTGCTTATATCAGTTCATAGACAAGTGAAAGTGGATACTCTAAAATACACAAGATAAGCGTGAGTGCTATGAATGGCGTTCTCGTAGGGAGACGGGAGCGGATCCATAGTGGTGTATTGATATGGTGAATATGTGGACTCGTGTGCGCCACCTCAAAGAGTCGCTTGCAGTCGTAGTTCAGGATAGCCACCGAGTCAAAGCTGGCTTGCTGCAGTTAAACCCCACCATCCCCTTTGTTGATAACGATGCATATGTAGATAGTTCTGATGTAAGTCTTGCTGGGTACATTTGTACTCACGTTTGCCTATTTTATGTTTTTGCAGAGAGACTTCAGTCTCACTAGTAGTTCCACGTGGACTTCGACGTTTAGCTTGATACCTCAGCTACGATCTTGTGCCCTCGGCAGGATCTGATAGATAGTCAGGCTTCTCAGCCTTTTTCATTTATAGATGTCTGTACCCAGACATGATAGCTTCCGCTTGTGCTTTGACTTGTATGCTCTGATTGTTGGGTCATGAGACCCCTGTTTGTAATATCTCGCTCCTCGGAGCCTATTCAATAGATTACTTGAGTCGTAGAGTCATGTTGTGATGCCATGTTGTATTTGCACATATCGAGCATATTGTGTGTATGTTATTGAAATTCTTGGTATGTGTGGGATCTGACCATCTAGTTGTTTATCTTTAGTAGCCTCTCTTACGGGGAAATGTCTCCTAGTGTTTCCACCGAGCCATGGTGTCTTGCTACTGCTCCGGAACACTTAGGCTGGCCGGCATGTGTCCTTCTTCGTTCCTGTGTCTGTCCCTTCGGGGAAATGTCACGCATTGAGTACCGGAGTCCTGTTAGCCCGCTACAGCCCGGTTTACCGGAGTCCTGCTAGCCCAGTGCTACAGCCCGGACCCACTTGCTGATGACCGACACGTTCGATGCTGGGTCATGGATGCCTGTCCCTGTAAGTCTGTGCCACTTTGGGTTTACGACTAGCCATGTCAGCCCGGGCTCTTTATCATATGGATGCTAGCGACACTATTATATACGTGAGCGAAAATGCGCAAACGGTCCCGGGCAAAGGTAAGGCGACACCGTGGGGATACCGTGCGTGAGGCCGCAAAGTGATATGAGGTGTTACCGGCTAGATCGATGTGACATTGAGTCGGGGTCCTGACAGCGTTGGTATCAGAGCTTGACTGCCTGTAGGATTACTAAGCCAAACTGGTCGAAGTTGAGTCTAGAAATTCTTTAGTTATATAAGGGAATTGATTGTGGGATGGAACGTAAGGCTCTTTTTACTCCTTATACCTCATGGCCTTCTGATCTGAGTCATCATCTTCTCTTCTACGGGGATTAAGAACTAGGCTTTGTCTTCTTTCTATCAGGATCACGTGTTACTAATCCGTAGACTTATAAGATTGTTGGATTTAAGCTTGAGTTCAGTTTCTACTACTTCCGTATGTTAATTGTTGATCTCGAAACCTTGATATCGTGCTTCTGAGTGGTTATGCCACCATTTTGTGAATGTCTCAAATCTTTTCTGAGCATTTACAGCCGTTATGCTGTCCGAGTCATCCCAGGTTTCTAAATAGTTTGAAGCAATTTGCAAAATCCTTTCCTTCTGGTTTCGATGTTCCTTTATGCCAGCTCAATCACACTAATTGTTGAGTTGAGGTAATTTATTGCCCTGACATATATGTTGGAGCTATTATTATGACCCTAGGTGTCTTAGGGGATCACCTAGTAATTTAGCCATGATTGGTGTCCCAGTGTGATGATTCTGGCCTTTATCCTCGAAAGCATTCCGTGATGCTACTTAGTAATAGGTATTCTGTTCCTGGGTTCTTGAACCCGAGATTCACTCCACCTACTTCGTGTTGATAGTAATTGTTAGTGCCTTCAGGATATTAGTAACCTTTGCGATAGTCCTTGAAGTCCGTGGTATCTTCTTCTTCCAAATACCATGAACTACTTATGGCAGAAGTTCCTCGTTGAACTGAAATATCACAACAGGATTATTCTTGATGAGTTCTCCATTATATATTGTGGCTCTGCCAGTTCTACCTTTCTGCATGGGTTATCCGGAAAAAAATATGTTGAACTTCGTTCGACATGCTAATCCATGCATCCACAACTCAGAAAATCGTATGTTCCTTTGAGTTGTCCCTCTTTAGTTGTCTTTTGACCCTCGTCTATCAATTGATAGTCAAGAGTATGCGTGCATTCGTTCGTCGATGCCTATTACCCTTGTGGTCCGCCAGGCCATTCTATTTCAGAATGAATAGGAGAAACAAACTCCAGTACCTCATCCATATTTAGGATTGGGTCAAAGTGTTCCGCAGATCAAGTTACAATTCAGCTTCTGGTCTGCTCTACCCTGAAGTATTACCTTCTTTATGACAGGAATTTCATGAGAATTGCACCACCTTTTGTGAATTCTTGACATAGTGATACTTCTCGCCATCCTTTTTCATTCCTCGGTTCCGTGTTGTTGCAGCCGGAGTGCCGACAAGTGAATCATGGTGTGTGAAATCAATACTCCCAGCAACCTCGTTGCTTGGTAGCTAAAGGATAATAGTTTTATTCTTAGTATGTTGGTTATTGAATCACCATTCTAAGATTGATCGTGCTACCTAGTCCTTATTTCCTGGTGCACTCTTTGATTGATGAGTTAGGATTTGTCAAGTCCTCGCTCATTTGATCATATCATCTTGCCCTGAAAAGCAAGATTGTTCTCGAGCTTAGTAACATATCGGTGGTTCGTGATTTTCCGAAGATCTTCTCGGAAGTACTACCAGGTCGTCACCTGACCGTTATGTTGAGCCCGTGATCAAGTTGGTTTCTTATGAACCACCTTCTTTCCAAGAATCGGTGTTAGATATCCCTGAGCTAGTTGGTTAAGCTGGACAACAACTTGGAGAGTTGGAAGATAAAAACTTGTCTGACTTAGTTCGTTCCAAAGGGATATTCTTGTGTAGTGTGTGTTGAAGAAAGATGATATCTTCATCGATTGGTCCCTGTGATCAATTGCTGGACCTATTGTCTTATCAATCCCTTGATTTGAGTGTGGGCTATCGTCAAATCAAATCAGTACCAACGATGCTCGTAATGTTGTCCTACTCGTGGTTGATCCATCGAGCATACACCATTACATCTTTGGTCTGACCAATGCTATCACCGTGTTCACATGATGGTGGAAGTCCAGTGATATGGAAATTCCGATGAGTTGCTGTTGAGCCCATCAGTAGCATTTTGTCTCCCCCCATGAATCATGTTGAACATCAACCTAGTGTTGGAAACTTGTGTAAGCATTTCTTCGTGTTTCATTCATGAAGCATATGTTTGAATGAAAGTAGTGATTTTCCCTAATTCATGTGCATATGATGCAAGTTGCCGCCATGAATTTGAGGAAGATTGTTTTGTTTCCCTGGAATCATTCCAAATTAGTCATGCACACGTGCGAAGTATTCTGTGGTCTGGAGACTTGCAACCTTCATTCCATATGTGTCCCGAGCACACCAAGCCACTGATTGATTTGTTCAAGGGGAAGAAGTTCCTTCATAAGAGCTAATCATATGACTTATGCAAGGACTTCGTTATCCACGGTGATGGTTCCCAACCAGAACTCGGTAGTGTTTTATTGTAAGACTACCACGTGGTCATGCTTGTCCGGGACAACGTGTTCACATGTTTGTAGCAGAACCAGCTCATGTTTTGGAGCTTACTATCGTAGTTCATTTCCCGAGAATCTCGCAACGTCATCTCGTCGATTTGTGTTGCAAACTTTCATTTTTCTTCCTAGACTCGATGAGTCTGGAATATCCTGACACCAACCAGATCTGAATCTCAGGCAGATATGATGGTTGGAACATTCTCCAAGAACTATAATATTGGTCCCTCGATAACCGGTAAAGTGGATGTCGTGGCCAACACACCCAGCCGGAAGACCTGTTATTATAATATCTTGATTGAGGAAGTTGGCCACCTCCCCATAGGGATTTCGTAGGATTTACTCCCTAGTTGCCCCTATGGATTTTGAGATCCCGAAGTCCGACCTTTTACTTGATGTCCTAGATACCAGACCATTTCTATGAATGGGTTACACTAGCACATCAAGGAGAACATTAGAAGCGGAGTGCTAAATGTTTCTCGGTCGATCATCCAGATTTTGTTTTCCTTGGCCTCGCTAAGGTGAAATCTGAGAAGGTGTTATCTTCCTTTGCATCTGCATCTTCCATCACCATTCATCTTGGTAGTGAGTTGTGTTACCGGACCCTTGACACGGATGTTGGTAAAACCTTGATGATTGTGGAAATGCTCAAGTTCTTGGGAGCACGCACAAGCGCTACGTGTTATCATCGGCACTAACCGGGTTTGCTCTCAGTTTCCTCGGCAATGCTATGACCTTTTCAAACAGTGAATTCACTCTTTATTGTTGGGTTCTTCCCCAGTTACCAGAATCATTCCTAGCATTTGCATTTTGTTTCCAGCTTGCACCACCAATGTGCCATTCTACCATGGGTCTCTTCCATTTCCGGTGATAAGCAAACTCATCCATTACGTTGTCTTCAACAAGGTAATCCACATCATCCAAGTCCGAGTATGCCATTCTACCGACCCCCTCCAAACGATCGCTCGAGAATTGTCTTAGGCTGGTTCAAAGAGTTTCAATGATCTATGAATCAAAAGTAATTCTTTTTGCCACTTAAGGAAATATCTCTACGAGTCACCTTCCCTCAGGTGTATCATTATGGTATTATGGCAACTCAACTCCTCGCTACGTGGACAATCGTTTACCACCTTCTTAGGTGTGGAATCGTTGTCTACCTAGTGAACCTTCGTCATCCGTTTCTTTCCACCCCTCTTGATGTGTATCTCGTGTCTAAACCCGAGAGATGGTCCTATGTCTCATTCCGTGAGTTGTTCGATCTTCGAGAAGATCGACCCTTCTAGGGTCTTTCCTTTCCCCTCGTGGTCATGATAGCTGGAGTTCTCAGAGCAAGACGACAAGACAAAGTTGGTGTTCAAATCAACGTTCATTTGAAGTGCAACCTGGATCGTGAAGATTGTGCTAGTTTGCGTTCCCCTTTCACTCTGCCCTACGCTTGAATCTCGAGACGAGATTCTTGTTTAGTGGGGGTGAGTTGTCACATCCCTAGCTGCTGGTAGTGCTCTAGGCTAGCTTCATGTTTGCATCATGTTTAAATTTTTGCCTAAAATTGAAATGGGGATGTTCAAACCCTAGCATTAAATCAACTCAACTAGGGTGAATTAAAATCTTTTCAATAAACCCAAAAGGTTCCTAAGAAAAGTTCATGATTTCTGGTTAAGGTGGAAACCTCTGCCAAAAATGATGATTATATTCTTAGGTCATTTTTGGATTTTTGAATTAAATCATATTGTATTTGACTTTGGGCATTTAAATACTATAAATAATTTAAATGCTCAAATAAATGTTGGAAATTGATAAGGGTCACTGAAATAATTCAGAAAGTACCCATAATTATTTCCAGGATTTTATAAAATGATTTGATATTTTAAAACAAATCAAAAACAAATTGCAGAAATAGAAAAATATAAAACAGAATAGAAATAAAAGAGAGGAGAGAAACCTTACCTGGACCTTACCTGGCAGCCACCCACAGCCCAACACTGTGCAGCCCACGCAGGCCCAGCCCACCTCCTTCCCCCCTTGTCCTCTTCCTCCTCTACCAGGAGGACGAACAGAGGCGAGGCGTGGCGTTCGCCGACGCTGCCTCGGCCACCTCCTGCTTCCCCCCCTAGCCACCTCCTGCTTCCTCTCGTTGCCCTGGACCCTGTCCGCGACGCCACGCACCCCCCCAGGCCTCTCACTCTCTCCCCGAGCTCCTCTCCTCCTCTGGCTCTCTCGCGCGCAGCCACCGAACACACCCGCCGCCGCCGACGAGCTCTCTCGTGGCCACCGGCCACCCCTAGCCTCTCCGACACACCCACGAGCTCCGCCTCGACCCCCTCCTTCCTTCCCAC
>NW_021176305.1:0-965 GCF_002162155.2 Triticum dicoccoides
ATATTTCATACTTGAGCGTTTTTATATGCATATGAAACATTTTTTTAATTAACACAATGACCATTTCTAAATTTATGTTCAACACTTTGTTAATACAAGCTGAAATTATTTTAATACATGTTGATTGTTTATACACTCTTTTGAGATATTTTTAATACACATTGAATATCTTTTCTCATGCATGACGAACATTTTTTCATATACCTGAACCATTTCTGAATGCAGGCTGAACTTGTTTAAATAAATATTGAACATTTTTTAAACTACATGAAAGAATTTCTTAACCCAAAATATTGTTTCCAAGTATTTTTTAGAAAATAAATAAAATAGCAAAAAAGGGTGAACATGTATATATAATGATAAATAAATAGAAAAATACCAAAATAAGAAAAGGCATTTATCACACTTATCGTTCAATTAATTTGACAAAAAGTTCTCAATCCATGTCAACGGTACAAGCCAACAAAAGTGGGCTTAATGCCATGGCCAACAAGGAAAAGAAGGACACAAATCTTCCATAGAATACATTCCTTCAAATATAAGTAAATCTTAATAGCTAGTAGGAATGACACAGTTACATGAGCAAGTTATCGTCCTTCTAGTGCCGTAAGGCTCACGCCATTGGCAGAGTTTTCCAGGTCTTCTGTCGCATCACTGGTTTCGTAATTTATCTGCGCGAAATACATAGGTTGCCTCGGCGCTGCGCGAGGCATGGCTTCACTGTCGAGCATGGACACAACGGATGACATGTGAGGCCTAGCACCGGAGCTGTCCTGGACACACAAGAGCCCAACATGGATGCACTTGGACACTTCATCAAGCGAGTAGCTCTCCGTGACGGCTGGGTCCACGAAATCCTCCACTTTGCCATCTGCCCACAAGTTCCATGCCTGGAACATAATGGCAAAATTTGTAATTTATATTTGCTAATACTGCATTTCTTGTTGAGTTATTAGAATCTGAAG
>NW_021176306.1:0-1126 GCF_002162155.2 Triticum dicoccoides
GTCGGGGTGGGGGGTGCGGCGGCGGCGCAGGGGTCGGGGTCGGGGGGTGCGGCGGCGGCAGCTCGGGGTGTGGGGGAGTAAGTGAGTGGATGGGGGAGACCGTGACTGGATAAGGTCAACTATGCCGACGGCTAAGCCGTCGGCATAGCTCGGGGCGCCACATGGCACCTATGCCGACGGCTTAGCCGTAGGCATACTTTTTTTTCTTTTTTATTAACCACGTCACCGATCTGCGTATAAGCTTCCCTATGGCCGCAGCTATGCCGACGGCTTTGCCGTCGGCATATTTTTATTTTTACTTTTATTATTTTGTATAAATTTTATAATGTTTTCTTATTTTTATAAATATTTTAATGTTTTCTTATACATATTTTTTACATGCAGAACATTATTTAAAATGTACCATACATTTTCTTTAATGATTTGGAACATTATTTTTAATGACATGATCTTTTTTTATATTGTACAACGATTTTCTAAAATATCACGTATATTTTTCTCTATGGTCTCGTGAAAGGTGATACATAGGAGAGCAACTGACTGAGGGGTACCGTTACCGAGTGCCTGATCCGGTAACTATGCGAGTAACTGATCCGTCTACTACCGTGTCATCGCCGTCCGTTAAGGGGGGCCACGCCCCGGAGATGCGTGCCGCCTCTTCGGACATGCCACCACACCACCCCGCATGTATGAGGGCCCGGTGCGACGCTCCGGTGGCATTGCTACCCCCCAGGGCCCCCGACCCGCCTAACCCTGTAGCGTTTGACCACGGGATCTAGCCCTTTGACTTTGCACGGACGGGATTTAACCAGTGGACCTCTCCACCCGGTTGTGTTAGGTCAGCCCATAGGAACACTTTGGACCAACATCCAGGCCAGACCCACAGCAAGATCCCCTCCGTGTAGACCCGACGCGTCCGTTTCCCCCCTCCAGGTGCCGGCGGTGGCGCCGTCCGTGAGGGGGGCCAAACCCCGGAGACGCGTGCCGCCTCTTCGGACATGCCACCACACCACCCCGCATGTATGAGGGCCCGGTGCGACGCTCCGGTGGCATTGCTACCCCCAGGGCCCCCGTCCCGCCTAGCCCTGTAGCGTTTGACCACGGGATCTAGCCCTTTGACTTTGCA
>NW_021176307.1:0-812 GCF_002162155.2 Triticum dicoccoides
AGCCACAGAAGTATCAACAGCAGCACCAACAGTTTGGCCAAACGCAAGAGGAACACGGCTTGCTCGGCGGAGGTCTGCTTCGCGACGTGGAGGTAGTCGTTGTTGTTGTTGTTGGAGAGGTGCGTTAGGTGCAGCGGGTGGTGGTGGTGGAAGACGCGCGAGCAATTCATTAAACTTGTTATCGAGCTTTGTTTCGAACGTCTTCTCAAGGCCAGTGATCTTCTCCATGGCCTCTTCAAAATTGTTCAGCACATCTTGCACCTGTTCAGTCATCATTTGCTGAAACTTATCATGAAGCTCCTTGTTCGATAAATTCTCCCAGTCAATCTCGTCGGCTTGTGATCCTGGCATGGTTAGCAGCAATAGAAACACACAAGAATATGATCCTACAGACTACGAACAAGTGGTGGTGGTGGGTGTCACCAATCCGTCAAGCAAATCTCAAATTCTTACCAGTTCTTACCCAGCAGCAGGCGGTGATCGGCAACCGTTGTAGTCAAAAACTCTCAAAGCTTGGATAGAGCGATTACCAGGGAGAGTCAAACGCATGACGTAGATGTATGTGGAGCTGGGAAGGCTTATAATATGGTAGCAAAAAGGGTCAGCAATAATCAATTCAGAGATGCAAAGTTGAATAAACGCTCAACGACGGTACTGTGCTGGTCCTAGGCTAGACTGTGCTAGAGACGCGAGCCTAGAACACTAACAAAATCACGGCGCAGCACGTAAACAAGGGAAAAGCACACTCTGGTTTTTTTTTTCGCTCTTTCTTTTCTCTTTTTTTTTGCGTTTTTTTTGCGCTGTTTTTTTTT
>NW_021176308.1:0-906 GCF_002162155.2 Triticum dicoccoides
TGCCAGAATCGGCCAAAACTCCGAGTGTTGATGGACAACACGTAAGCACACCTTGGGGTTCAACAACTACGAAAATTGCTTCGGGACCCCAAAACGTTAAGTAATAGTCAACGAAACGGGTCAGAATTGGACAAAACTGTAAGAGTTGACGACGAACACATAAACGCATCCCGGGGTTCATTAATCGTGGAAATTGCTTTGGGTCCCCAAAACGCTGAGTAATAGTGCACGAAACGGACAAGAATCGGTGAAATATGTGAGTGTTGATGACCGACATGTAAACGCACCCCGGGGTTCGTCAATCGTGGAACTGACTCCGGGACCCCAAAACAGAGTAATAGTCCAAGAAACGGGCCAGAATCGGCCAAAACTGTGATTGTTGATGACCGACACGTAAGCACACCTTGGGGTTCAACAACTATGGAAATCGCTTCGGGACCCGAAAACGATGAGTAATAGTCCACGAAACGGGTCAGATTTGGCCAAAGCTGTGAGTGTTGACGACGGACACATAAACGCACCCCGGGGTTCATCAATCGTGGAAATCGCTCTAGGTCCCCAAATCGCTGAGTAATAGTGCACAAAACCGCGAGTAATAGCCCATGAAACGAGAATCGCTTTGGGACCCCAAAACGGTAAGTAATAGTCCATGAAACGGGCCAGAATCGGCCAAAACGACGAGTGTTGATGATAGGCACGTAAACGCACCCAGGGTTCGACAACCATGGAAATCACTTCGGGACCCCAAAACAGTGAGCAATAGTCCATGAAACGGGCCAGAATCGACCAAAACTGCGAGTGTTGATGACCAACACGTAAGCACACCTTGGAGTTCGACAACCATGGAAATCGCTTTGGGACCCCAAAACGGTGAGTAATAGTCCATGAAACGGGCCAGAATCGGCC
>NW_021176309.1:0-843 GCF_002162155.2 Triticum dicoccoides
CTCGCCCGAACGGAGCCGCCGCCACCGACGAGCTCCCTCACGGCCACCGCCACCCCCTAGCCTCGCCGATGCGCTCAAAGGCTCCGCCTCGACCCCCTCTTCCTCCCCACCGATCCACGGCCCTCCGGAAGCCCTGGATGCTGCCAGCTTCGCCGTTCCCCTCCTCGGCCACCGCGGATCGCCGCCGTCAAATCCGCCCCCGTCCGGCCACCCTCAAGCTCGCCGTCCACCTCTACAGGGTCTACGTGAGCTCTCCGTCCGTTTCCCCCTCTCTGTTTCGTCGTTCGCGCGCCGTAGCTAGGTTATCCACCGCGGCCGAGAGCTTCTCGCCGCCGGCCATGGCGTGGCCGTGGCCACAGCCACCGCAGCTCGCTCCCGAGCCCACCGTCGTGCTCACCGCAACCCCAGGAGGCCGCAACGCCCTTCCGTTTCCCCTCTTGTGCACCGTAGCGCCGTTCCCGCCAACGCCCGAGGTCTGGCAGCCGCTGAGCTCGACGCCGGCGAGGATTACGGCCGCCCTAGCTTCTCCCGTTTGCCCTGTTAGATGCGCGCGAGCCTGGGCATTCCGTAGATGCCCTCCGCCGGCCATTTGGTCGCCGGAGCAAGAAACCCGAAGGCCTCCGCCGCCTCGGCCTCGCCGGCGACTCAACGCCGGCGGGATTGAGTCGTTTGACGAGGGGTTTGACCTCCCCTGGGTCTATGACAGGTGGGCCCCCGCCATCAGGTGATTAGTTTAAGCTAATCACCACCTAAGCTAACCCCCTGACACTGACATGTGGGCCCTAGTGCCCCTAATCTTTAATTAAACTAAACTAACCCCCCCTGTCTAACCTGTGTCACTGA
>NW_021176310.1:0-1134 GCF_002162155.2 Triticum dicoccoides
TTCCTTTCTGTGTTGCCGGTATTTGTCCCCTCTCGATAGACGTGATACCGATGATGTGATCGTTGACACTGATGAAGACTCAATGTTATCTTCAGAAGTGCCAGGCAAGCAAAACCCCCTTGTTCATTCCGATACAATCCCACTCTCTCGCTCCTGCTCTCTTTTACTGCATTAGGACAACAACGATTCATCTGTTACTTGCTGCGGTAGCTGAACCCCTTTATCCTTTGCATGACCTGTCATTGCCACAGTAAATAGATGAAACCCTTTAGCATGAGTAGGAGTTGTTTGAGCCCTGTTGTGCCTACTCATTCATGCTTGTTTGTCATGCCTGCTACTGCTTAGAGTTGAGTCAGGACTGATTCATCGGGGATGAATCAGAGGTGTGTGAACATGTCCTACTGTGTGTGAGCTAAGTGTGTGAACACGATTTGGTAAAGGTAGTGGTGAGAGGCCATGTAGGAGTACATGGTGGGTTGTCTCATTGCAGCCGTCCTCAGGAACTGAGTTCTGTGTTTGTGATCCATGATTCAGCTACTACCACGCATTGGGCCCGAAACCAATGGACCCTCTCGGCTTCTTGATCACCCTTGTCCTCTGTCCAGGAGTTGCAAGTAGTTTTTGGTGTTTGTAGTATGCTGGAGGCCGTGCGCAGCGCTGACCGTAGGGGTGGGCTGTGATGCGGTAGGGACGTGGCCGGGTAAACCGGGCGCCCGTTTGGTGTCACGGAACCCTGTTCACATCGTTTGGGGCTGTGAGCGAAACTCCGGCCGGATCTCCTCATGGATGGAACCCGAATAGGCGATAAACCTGGACTAGAGACTTGAGTGTTTAGGCAGGCCGTGGCCGACACCCACGTTGGGCTTCCGCTTGAAGGTTGCCGAGTACATGTCGTGTAAACGGCGGTAAGTGGTGAGAGCGTGTGTGAAGAAGTACACCCCTGCAGGGTTAATATGATCTATTCGAATAGCCGTGTCCGCGGAAAAGGACTTCTGGGTTGCTTATATCAGTTCATAGACAAGTGAAAGTGGATACTCTAAAATACGCAAGATAAGCGTGAGTGCTATGGATGGCGTTCTCGTAGGGAGACGGGAGCGGATCCATAGTGGTGTATTGATATGGTGAATATGTGGA
>NW_021176311.1:0-1352 GCF_002162155.2 Triticum dicoccoides
CCGCCATCGTCGCCGTACCCATGGCCACCGGCCACCCCTAGCCTCACCGACGCCCCAGGAAGCTCCGCGGGTCCTCCCTCTACCTCCTCAACGAGCCACGAGGCCCCGGACGTGCCGCATCGCCGCCATCGACGTCGTCTTCTACCTCGGACCCGCCGGCCATCTTCGTCAAATTCGTCGGCTCCGGTGCCTCCCCGAGCTCGCCGAGGCCACCACTGCACCCGCTGTGAGCTCCTGTGCTGTTTCCCCCTCTCCGTTCTCTCGTTTGCACACCGCAGCTGCCACTTTGCCGACGACCGGAGCTCGCTGCCGCCGGCCATGCTGCCGTCGCGGCCATGGCCTGTTTCGGTCGCGTCCGAGCACGGCTTTGAGCTCGTGGGGCTCACAGGAATCCCATGTGCAGCTCAGCTTGCCCAAAACCCCACCAGGGCCTCGCGCCCGTTACCACCCGAACTCCGGCGCCGCCGCGAGCCCCGTTCCGACGAGCCCCGGCGTTCCCGCAGCCTCCCACCTACCCCATCAGATGCGGGAGAGCCCGGGCTACGCCCCGGTGCCCCCAGCCGCCGCCTCCGCCGCCTTTAGCGCAAGTCCGGCGCGTTGCCGCCGCCATTTTGGTCGCCGCCGGCGTAAGTCCGGCGATGATGACGTGGGCATCATTAGCGGCTAACCCCCCCCACACTAATCAACCCCCTAGGCCACTGACAGTGGGCCCCACCCCTGGTCAAACCCCAGTCAGCGCTGGGTTTGACCGGGATTAGCTCCTATGTCACTGACGTGTGGACCCCACACGTCAGGTTTGACCCGAGCCGGCCCCAGTTGACCTGCTGACCTCAGCCTTACGCCATGCTGACGCAATATTCCTTTTCTGGAATTTAGTTCATTTCATAAATATTCAGGAAATTCCAGAAATTTGTAAAAACTTCTAAAAATCATAGAAATTCAACCGTAACTCCAAATTAGATAAGTTATATATGAAAAATTATCAGAAAAATTCAAGGAATCCATCTGTACCATTTTCATGCATGTTAGAACAACTTATAGCTGCTGTTTAGCACAAATCAATTAAATGGCATTTGAATAATCACATATGGAGTTTGAATTTGAATCTTGTATTCAAACCAACTTCATTTAATCTGTTGCTAGTTGCATTAGCCCAAAACACATTCATTTTGCCATGTCATGATCATGCATCATATTGTGCATTGCATTGATTGTGTTCCCTTCTGTGTTGCCGGTATTTGTCCCCTCTCGATAGACGTGATACCGATGATGTGATCGTTGACACTGATGAAGACTCAATGTTATCTTCAGAAGTGCCAGGCAAGCAAAACCCCCTTGTTCATTCCGATACA
>NW_021176312.1:0-1924 GCF_002162155.2 Triticum dicoccoides
AATTGGCATCGATAAGATGCATATAGATGCATGTATCCTTCTAAAAAATTAACACAAATGCTTCATTTGTTTTGTGAGATCATTCCTTTTTCTTTTGGACAAGTTTTGGAGATTTTTAAGATAGCTTTTTCTGTGGCAAGCTGGACCTGATACTCAAAGGACCTTAAGTTCTAAGCAAAGATGACAATGTGGATGGTCACATTTCAAAGTGTTATTTTCTCAGACACATGTAAGTTTTGTCTCACTGTGTATTAAAAGAATGGGGGGAAAGGTGAGAATCAGTATAAAGTGGGGACGGAGGATCATGCTTTCAAAGTTGGTCAGGTTTCACACTAATACTTATGCATGTGTTTGTGTGTATCATCTTTATAATGGGTGTGATGGATGTTGTAGGTTCATTGGTGACAACCAAGAGCATGCTAAAAAATGGCATCGTCTTGCTTCGTTTCTTCGCCTCAGCTAAAGTGCTTAATCTTGAGAAGATGAGAGATAATTGATAGAGTAGTCCACAAGTGCATTTGTCAAATTCTAGCCAACAAATTGAAAGCACGTCTACCTGATTTTCAGTTCCATTCAATCTTCCTTTTCTTTTTGGATCCAAAGTAGAGGAGATCATGTGACTGGTTGTTGATTGCCCAAACACTATTTCCTCTACAAGAGTGTAAATGTTGTCGATGCTTGTTTCCAACATGCAAGGACATGAGCAAACACATTTTGTGTATCTATCTAAATCTCATATGCTATGAAGGTTTTCAAGTGCAGAGGCGAAGCACCTTTCTGACTAAAAGAAATGGTTGTTGATTTTAGTTAAACTAGATGAATCCCCACACGTTGTTGTGGGAATGTTTTTTGGTACATATTGTGTAAACTATCCAAATCATCACTTCGTTTTGTGTAAATGGTGAAATCATGCACTTGAAATAATTAATTTGTTACTCTAGGAATATTTTGCAAAATATTGTATTTACCATCTTAGATGCAATCCTTGCACATTATACAGATCACGTTTTCATTCATTCATTTGCACGAATAGCACATACTACATTATTTTAGAACTACAGATGTTTATAATAATATAATGTGTGTTAGTGTTGACGTGCATTGCACGTACAAGCTTACTTAGAGAGAAGAAGAAAAAAGGCAACACCGGAACTTGACAGACAGAACATATACACTTGTTTGTTGAAGTATTTTTGTTGCATTTACTGCATCCTTTGCAGATTTGCTGACTCAGCTGTTCAAAAGTACTACAGCGGGAAAACTACTTGCTGCAACTTCCATTTTGCGACGCTTAGCGATGAGCGATCCTAGGTGCTTGGGCCGGCAAGCCGAAGCACCAGGCATGCAAAAAACTGTCAGCCGGAACATGGTTTCAAACTGAAACCCACTTTGCAACATGGTTTCAACAAGATGAGCAGAGGCAGTACCAAAAACAGAGCAAGCAGCAAGGATTAATACATATGTTAATTTCCCTACCTGAACCAGCCTTAAGAATAATTGAACATGTGGAACCAGCCTTATGAACAAGATTCATCTCTTGGAACTCAGAATCCCAACCACGGGGGTGCAATCAAAGAATGGTAGGAGAAGCAAGCTATGTGCAGTTCAGAAAACGTGGCCCAACCAACCTTGAATATTGAATGCGTGCACTTCTAGTTATGCCCTGGTATTAATCTTGGATATGATTTTTCGTGCTCCCTCCGATCCATATTATTTGTCGCAAATTTAGTACAACTTCAGTACTAAACTGTAGTAACACTACGACAAGTAATATGAATCGGATGGAGTATGTTGTTTCAAAGTCTTAAGCAAGCAAGCAATGAGCCTTCTTTGCTTAGAGAGCAACACTCCTGTCACCTTGAGCACCTGATTTACCAGGATAGGAGCAACACTCACTCGTCTCCTGGAACTTAGTCTTCCACAA
>NW_021176313.1:0-1750 GCF_002162155.2 Triticum dicoccoides
AAGTACCGAACATATGGCACCTCCGTGTTCAGCACATGTTCAGCTCGATGACGACCCTCGTGCTCTTGATCCAGTTGAGGGCGAGGGTGAGATCCGTCAGCATGACGACGTGGCAATGGTGATGACGATGCTACCGGCATAGGGCTTTGCCTAAGCACTACGATGGTATGATCGAGGTGTGTAACTGTGGAGGTGGGCTCCGCACACGGTTAAGAGAAACTTGTGTGTTCTAGGGTGCCCCTGCCCCCGTATATAAAGGAGGAAGGGGGAGGCCAGCCGGCCCTAGGGGCACTCCCAAGGAGAGGGAGTTTACTAGGACTACTAGTCCTAGTAGGATTCCTCCACAAGGAAGAGAGGGGGGAGGAAGGAGAGGGAGAGGGAGTAGGAAAGGGGGTGCCGCCACCCCCCCTTTCCTTGTCCAATTCGGACAGCTAAGGGAGGGGGCGCGGCCAGCCTTGTCCGCCCTCCTCTCTCTCCACTAAGGCCTGTGAGGGCCCATTAGTTCCTCCGGGGGGTTCCGGTAACCCCTCCAGCACTCCGTTTTTACTCAAAACCACTCGCAACACTTCTGGTGTCTGAATAATATAGTCCAATATATCAATCTATATGTCTCGACCATTTTGAGATTCCTCGTCACGTCTGTGATCTCATCCGGGACTCCGAACAAACTTTGGTCATCAAAACACATAACTCATAATACATGTCGCCATCGAACGTTAAGCGTGCGGACCCTACGGGTTCGAGAACTATGTAGACATGACCAAGACACATCTCTGATCAATAACCAATAGCGGAACCTGGATGCTCATATTGGCTCCTACATATTCTACGAAGATCTTTATCGGTCAAAACGCATAACAACATACGTTGTTCCCTTTCTCATTGGTATGTTACTTGCCCGAGATTCGATCGTCGGTATCATCATACCTAGTTCAATCTCGTTACTGGCAAGTCTCTTTACTCGTTCCATAATGCCTCAACCTGCAACTAACTCATTATTCACATTGCTTGCAAGGCTTATAATGATGGGCATTACCGAGAGGGCCCAGAGATACCTCTTCGATACACGGAGTGACAAATCCTAATCTCGGTCTATGCCAACCCAAAAAACACCTTCGGAGACACCTGTAGAGCATCTTTATAATCACCCATTTACGTTGTGACGTTTGATAGCACACAAGGTGTTCCTCCGGTATTCGGGAGTTGCATAATCTCATAGTTTGAGGAACTTGTAGAAGTTATGAAGAAAGCAATAGCAATAAACTTAATGATCATAATGCTAACATAATGGATGGGTCATGTCGATCACATCATTCTCTAATGATTTGATCCCATTCATCAAATGACAACACATGTTTATGGTTAGGAAACATAACCATCTTTGATTAGTGAGCTAGTCAAGTAGAGGCATACTGGGGACCATATGTTTTGTCTATGTATTCACACATGTACGAATTTTCCGGTTAATACAATTCTAGCATGAATAATAAACATTTATCATGATATAAGGAAATATAAATAACAACTTTATTATTGCCTCTAGGGCATATTTCCTTCAGTCTCCCACTTGCACTAGAGTCAATAATCTAGATTACATGGTCATGATTCTAACACCCATGGTGTCTTGCTGCTGATCATGTATTGCTCGTGGAAGAGGCTTAGTCAACAGGTCTGCAACATTCAGATCTGTATGTAATTTGCAAATCTCCATGTCTCCCTCCGCGACTTCATGTCGGGTGGAATTGAAGCG
>NW_021176314.1:0-1159 GCF_002162155.2 Triticum dicoccoides
CGAAGCACCTTTCTGACTAAAAGAAATGGTTGTTGATTTTAGTTAAACTAGATGAATCCCCACACGTTGTTGTGGGAATGTTTTTTGGTACATATTGTGTAAACTATCCAAATCATCACTTCGTTTTGTGTAAATGGTGAAATCATGCACTTGAAATAATTAATTTGTTACTCTAGGAATATTTTGCAAAATATTGTACTTACCATCTTAGATGCAATCCTTGCACATTATACAGATCACGTTTTCATTCATTCATTTGCACGAATAGCACATACTACATTATTTTAGAACTACAGATGTTTATAATAATATAATGTGTGTTAGTGTTGACGTGCGTTGCACGTACAAGCTTACTTAGAGAGAAGAAGAAAAAAGGCAACACCGGAACTTGACAGACAGAACATATACACTTGTTTGTTGAAGTATTTTTGTTGCATTTACTGCATCCTTTGCAGATTTGCTGACTCAGCTGTTCAAAAGTACTACAGCGGGAAAACTACTTGCTGCAACTTCCATTTTGCGACGCTTAGCGATGAGCGATCCTAGGTGCTTGGGCCGGCAAGCCGAAGCACCAGGCATGCAAAAAACTGTCAGCCGGAACATGGTTTCAAACTGAAACCCACTTTGCAACATGGTTTCAACAAGATGAGCAGAGGCAGTACCAAAAACAGAGCAAGCAGCAAGGATTAATACATATCTTAATTTCCCTACCTGAACCAGCCTTAAGAATAATTGAACATGTGGAACCAGCCTTATGAACAAGATTCATCTCTTGGAACTCAGAATCCCAACCACGGGGGTGCAATCAAAGAATGGTAGGAGAAGCAAGCTATGTGCAGTTCAGAAAACGTGGCCCAACCAACCTTGAATATTGAATGCGTGCACTTCTAGTTATGCCCTGGTATTAATCTTGGATATGATTTTTCGTGCTCCCTCCGATCCATATTATTTGTCGCAAATTTAGTACAACTTCAGTACTAAACTGTAGTAACACTACGACAAGTAATATGAATCGGATGGAGTATGTTGTTTCAAAGTCTTAAGCAAGCAAGCAATGAGCCTTCTTTGCTTAGAGAGCAACACTCCTGTCACCTTGAGCACCTGATTTACCAGGATAGGAGCAACACTCACTCGTCTCCTGGAACTTAGTCTTCCACAA
>NW_021176315.1:0-1081 GCF_002162155.2 Triticum dicoccoides
ATTGCTAAGGTGCAACGTCGTGCACGTTTGTAGTCGGATCGTCAAAGTCGTCTCCACCAAATCGATAGTTATCATCTCATCGAAAGAACTTCTATCTCCGGAACCTGTCATGATTAGTAGAAACAAGAAACAAAATTCGAGAATAATGTTCCTATGAACTACTAGGATGTGGTTGTAAAGTGCTCACAGTAAAGCAAATATCAATATCTTACAAGTTCTTACCATGCGACAGGTGGTGACAAGCAACCAGCGGTGTCAAATAACTCCGAAGATTGTGTAAAGCGATTGCCAGGGGAACGTACGTATACACGGTGTAGAAATATGTGGAGCTGGGTTGGCTATATATGGTAGCAAAAGATTAGCAATAATCAATTCAAAGATGCAATGTTGAATAAACGCTCAACGACGGTACTGTGTTGGTCCTAGGCTAGACTGGACTAGAGACGCGAGCCTAGAACACTAATGAGGTCACGGCATAGCACAACTAGCATCAATGAAGGATAAGTAGCTCTGGACAGCAAGATATAAGTGAAGATCACAACGGCAGTAAAGATAATGATGAATAACAACTGCCAAGCAGGATATATAACAACTCTCTCTCCAACTTTCCTCTTGAAAAGTTGGTACTAACTCATGCTTTCCAATGCAGAAAGAATCACTCAATTCCGAATTGATATGAGGAGTCAAAGAATTCTAAAACTGGCCTGAAAAACTGGAACAAACTGTATGCGCGAACTTTGGAGGGCAAAAAGATCTATTTAGAAGCTGATTTTGAGACGCCAAATATTGAACTAGCTTTTGCAACTATTCAGATGCGTCTAGTCGTTAGCTTTAATTTGAGTACTTGTGGAGCCAAAACGGACTTCGTATGAGGAAGTTATGCCTGTTTTACTAAGCAGTGCACAAAACAGATTCCAATCCGAATTCAACTACGAGATTGAGTCTAGATAGATCCGAATTTTGTTTTTTTTTCTCTTTTTTTTCTCACACTTTTTTTTCTTTCTCTTTTTTTTTTCTCTGACTTTTTTTCTTTTCCTTTTTTTTTCTTTTTTTTCTCCGTCTTTTTTTTTCTCTCACTCTT
>NW_021176316.1:0-2017 GCF_002162155.2 Triticum dicoccoides
ATTGCTAAGGTGCAACGTCGTGCACGTTTGTAGTCGGATCGTCAAAGTCGTCTCCACCAAATCGATAGTTATCATCTCATCGAAAGAACTTCTATCTCCGGAACCTGTCATGATTAGTAGAAACAAGAAACAAAATTCGAGAATAATGTTCCTATGAACTACTAGGATGTGGTTGTAAAGTGCTCACAGTAAAGCAAATATCAATATCTTACAAGTTCTTACCATGCGACAGGTGGTGACAAGCAACCAGCGGTGTCAAATAACTCCGAAGATTGTGTAAAGCGATTGCCAGGGGAACGTACGTATACACGGTGTAGAAATATGTGGAGCTGGGTTGGCTATATATGGTAGCAAAAGATTAGCAATAATCAATTCAAAGATGCAATGTTGAATAAACGCTCAACGACGGTACTGTGTTGGTCCTAGGCTAGACTGGACTAGAGACGCGAGCCTAGAACACTAATGAGGTCACGGCATAGCACAACTAGCATCAATGAAGGATAAGTAGCTCTGGACAGCAAGATATAAGTGAAGATCACAACGGCAGTAAAGATAATGATGAATAACAACTGCCAAGCAGGATATATAACAACTCTCTCTCCAACTTTCCTCTTGAAAAGTTGGTACTAACTCATGCTTTCCAATGCAGAAAGAATCACTCAATTCCGAATTGATATGAGGAGTCAAAGAATTCTAAAACTGGCCTGAAAAACTGGAACAAACTGTATGCGCGAACTTTGGAGGGCAAAAAGATCTATTTAGAAGCTGATTTTGAGATGCCAAATATTGAACTAGCTTTTGCAACTATTCAGATGCGTCTAGTCGTTAGCTTTAATTTGAGTACTTGTGGAGCCAAAACGGACTTCGTATGAGGAAGTTATGCCTGTTTTACTAAGCAGTGCACAAAACAGATTCCAATCCGAATTCAACTACGAGATTGAGTCTAGATAGATCCGAATTTTGTTTTTTTTTCTCTTTTTTTTCTCACACTTTTTTTTCTTTCTCTTTTTTTTTCTCTGACTTTTTTTCTTTTCCTTTTTTTTCTTTTTTTTCTCCGTCTTTTTTTTTCTCTCACTCTTTCCAAAACAAACTAGATAAGATGCAGATTGGATCAAGTGAAGATGTGACGATCTCAACTATGATTATGACAATGAACAATGGGTAGCACGTGGTGGAAATTGATGGATGGCTGGTGGACAGCGGAAGGGATAACGATGCAGCGGCGGCGTGACTAATGTGAGCAGAACTCGAAACTCTAAACGAACTAGACACTAAGACCAGCAACTCGACACGACGATGCAACCGGTAATTTAATAATGCAAACAATGAAAAGAAAATTGTAAAGGCTCAGACCGGCTTGGACAAAGGATGAATAGATCTAACTTTTTTTGTGGCTTTTTTTCTTGGACAATAGGTAAGAAAATAAATCTAATCTAGGAAAAACTGGAAATTCTCACCGAGCAACTTGAAAACTGATACTACTTGATAGAGGCGAGGGTCCCGATCTTTCGATGAGATGATAACTATCGATTTAGTGGAGACGACTTTGACGGTCCGACTACAAACGTGCACGACGTTGCGCCTTAGCAATCACTAAACCAATCTCCTGAGCTTACTGACGATGCTGGAAGCACGGTCAGCCTGACCACGAAGGTCTATTCCTGCAAGCACTCGAAGAACGAGCAAGAATATGATAAAGCAATCTGAATATTGCAAATATATATGAAGTATTGATAATGGTGGGGATCCGGAAGCGGTCTTGGTCTGGTCGTTGGACACAAACGAAGTACACGAAGTTGCAATGGCTAACTTTTAACTAAACAAATCCCAAGCAAAAAGCTACTAGATGGATCTACTTATATAGGAGCAAGGGGTGGCGGCCAAGGAGGTGGGAGGACGTCCCAAGGCAGCCTAAAACTAACCCTAAGTCGTACAAGGCCAATGGGCCCAAGTGGAGGTGATGCAACACCTTTGGACTTGTTGTTTGACTCGGATTCTGCTGCAGCATCTGATTGTT
>NW_021176317.1:0-1005 GCF_002162155.2 Triticum dicoccoides
TCGTTGCTCTGAAACCCTTTCTCACTCCGGTTCAGACTTCGAGAAACTATCTATCCGCTTGGAACCTCTTATTGTACCTTCGTACCTTACCCTCGACATATTTTATTGGTTCAACTCAAGAGATACTCTTATGCTCATTCATGGGTTAACCCCAGATTGTCTCTCTCATAAGCATTCTGTCGTAGCCGAGCTGCCCCTTACCCATTCGTAAGTACGTTGGAGTTCCCGAAGAAAAGGACGACCTCACCATGATGACCTGAAGCACAGAAATAAAGACGTCAATGTAACGGATCGACCTCTTCGAGAAGAGCAACTATGACCGAGAAGAATCGTTAGAGTTTCGAAACCAGATCCCTTCCCCCTTATAACCGCTCCTAAATCTCGGGACGAGATTTCTTGTAGTGGAGGAGAATTGTGACGCCCGGATAATTAGGCTACAATAATCCCGCGTTAACGATGCCACGTCACCTCGGTTACTGTTGATAAACTCGAGTTAGTTCAAAAACGATTCAAATTAAAATTTAAAATATAGGCAAACAATTAAATTTTCAAATATTAAAACTAAAATGTTTGGGTTGTGTCAAATAAATCGTAAGTAATTATGGTGGAGAAACCAAACTTTGTTATAAAGTTTAAAGGCTCTAAATTAATTAAAAAATGGCTAAAAATAAATATTTAAATGCCTTCTAAATTTATAGAAGTGCAAAATATTTCATTTAGGTACCGAACTTTTTGTGACCGTGTCTCATTTTGCCACTCTAAATATGGAGCCAGTTTAATATTTTGTAAAACTATTTTACTAACAAAAATAAAAGAAAACAGTACATGAAAAATATATAAAAGGAAGAGGTATAAACAAAAACAAAACAACAACAAAAAAGGAAGAAAGACCCCCCCCACGCTGGGCCTCATCCCAGCTGGCCATCCAACCAGACCGGCCCACCTAACCCCCCCCATAACCCCCCACCGACGGAAACCCTAGCCCGGTCCACCCCCACTGCTCCC
>NW_021176318.1:0-1331 GCF_002162155.2 Triticum dicoccoides
CAGGTTCCATCCGCAGGGAGTCCGGCCGAGGTTTCCCATACGGCCCCGAACGATGTGAACAGGGTTCCCGAGATACCTAACGGGTATTCGGTACACCCGGCCATGTACCTACCGCATCACAGCCCACCCCTACGGTCAGCGCTGTCCACGGCCTCCAGTAGACTACAAACACCAGAAACTACTTGCAACTCCTGGACGGAGAACTAGGGTGAATAAGAAGCCGAGAGGGTCCATTGGTTTCGGGCCCAATGCATGGTAGTAGCTGATTCTTAAATCACACATACAGATCTCAGTGCTTAAGGTCGGCTTCAATGAAACAACCCACCATGTACTCCTACATGGCCTCTCATCGATACCTTTACCAAATCGTGTTCACCACACCACTCTCATTACCGACATAATCATTTCACTCTAGCCCATCACCCAGATGAACCAGACCTGACACGACTCTAAGCATAGCAGGCATAGAAAGGTAGGAACAACACATACATATGGATCAATCAACTCCTACACATGCTAGTGGGTTTCATCTAGTTACTGTGGCAATGACAGGTCATGCAGAGGAAATGGGTTCAACTACCGTAGCACACAGCAGTTTGAAACGCGTTGTCTTAATGCAGTAAAAGAGAGCAGGAGCGAGAACATGGGATTGTATCGATATGATCAAATGGTTGGTTGCTTGCCTGATGGTTCAATGCACTGATACGGTTCTTCGTTAGGGTAATCACGGTACTCCTCGGAGGCAGAACCTGTCGCAAAGGACACCGATACACAACCATCACCAAACAATGTGCAACAATATGATGCATGCATGAAACATGGAAATATGAGTGGGTTGGGCTAATGCAACTAAAACCAGAAGGGTTTGAACAAATTTGAATCAAAGATTCAAATTTCAAACTCAAACATGGCCTTTTAAAGTGCTTTTCCTTGTTCTGCTTAAAACATCAATTTAACTTGTTTGATCATGCATGAAAATAGTACAGATGGATAGATTGGATTTTTCTGATCATTTTTCATATATAATTTGTCCAATTTGGAGTTACAGAATAAAAGTTATGAATTTTTGAAGTTTAAATAATATTCTGGAATTTCCTGATTTAAATTAAATCCAGAAATATAAATATTGCGCCAGCATGACGTCAGCATGACGTCAGCGGTCAACTGCGGCTGGCTGGGGTCAAACCTGACGTGTGGGGGCCACACGTCAGTGACAGGGGGGGTTTAACAGGGTTAATTTATTCCTAATTAGGGGTTAGTGGCGCTGGGGCCCACTGTCAGTGTCAGGGGGGTTAATTAAGCGGTGATTAGCACTAATCTGACCACCTGGC
>NW_021176319.1:0-1174 GCF_002162155.2 Triticum dicoccoides
AATTTTTTTTTTTGACTGCCCGGACCCAAAAACTGGAAACGGGTCAAAAAAAACTTCCTATAATGGCACCTGTCTCAAAACACTCAGAAACACCTAAAAATAGGATAGCCAGAATTTTTTTCGAAAAATGCGTTTTCGAAAAATTTTGGGCCTAAACGGAGCGTGGCTACCCGACTCCGGCAAGGAAACACGAACCGGAATCTAGATGGATCCCGAAAACAAACCTAATAAGCAAGGAACTCGGATTGGTGGTGGATATATGGTGGTGGTATATGGCAGCGGCGGTGGTAGCGGTGGTAGTATATGGATATGGATCGGTGGTGGTATATGGGCACGGATTGGTGGTGGTATATGGATACGAATTCGGAGCGGTGGTGGTAGATGGCAGGGCGATGATGATGGTGCGGCGGCGGCGTGACAACTTATGACCAGAACTCGAAACTCTAAAAGACTAGACTCTAAGACCAGCAACTAGACCGACGATGCAACCGCAAATTCAACAAAGCAAAACCCTAAAAAGATTATGCAAAGGCTCAGATTGGTTCGAATATGATGAACTAACCCTAATTTTTTTTTGTGGCTTTTTCGTGGACTGTAGGTATGAAGAACAGACTCGATCTAAACTACGAAAAACTGTAAAATCTCACCGAGCAACCTGGAAATCTGATACCACTTGATAGAGGCGAGGGTCCCGATCTTTCGATGAGATGATGGATATCGCTTTGGTGGAAGTCGAGTTTGACGATCCGACTACGAACGTGCGAGGACGTCGCGCGTTAGCAATCGCTAAACCAACTCCGAGAGGTTATTGACCACGCCGGAGCACGATCAACCTGACCACGAGGGTCTGTTTCCTGCGAGCAAACGAAGAACAAGCAAGAAACTAAGATTGCAATCTGGATATTGCGAATATAAGATGAAAGCTTTATTGATCAAGGTGGGGTTCTGTGACGCCTTTGTCTGGTCGTTGAACACAAACGAAGTACGCGAAGTTGCAGCTATGGCGAACTTTTAATCTAAACAAAACCCAAAGTCTAAACGATGCCCTAAGGGCTGTATATATGGAGGAAGAAGGGGGGAATTTCGTGGCCCTTGGTGGAGGGGTCCGAAATCAACCCTATCTCTTGTTTCCCCACACATACGGACTCTAAAAATAGCCTATACTTATGTATTT